>NC_069505.1:147789837-148038577 GCF_027579735.1 Bombina bombina | reverse complement strand
GGCCTTTTTAGCAGAGGCTACAGGACACTCAACAAAACCAGCTGAAGGAAAGAGGACATATGGCATACTTTTCTAAATTAGATTAGAGGAAAGGCATTGATTTTAGAAAAAAAGACATCATTTATATGACCCGGGAAATAGAAAAAAACATTGATTGGACACCCAGTACACTTCTTTATCCTTAGGCCTTTTTATAAGAGGGTCCCGGAGCCTCAACAGAAACAACAGCATGAAAGAGGACATATTGCATCCTTTTGAAAAATAGATTACAGGAAAGGCATTGATTTTAGAAACACAGAGATAATTGGTTACAACCGGGAAATCTAAAAAAACATTGAATAGACACCCAGTACACTTATTTATCATTAAGCCTTTTTAGCAGAGGCTCCAGGACACTCAACAAAACCAGCTGAAGGAAAGATGACATATGGCATACTTTTGAAAAAAAGATTATAGGAAAGGCATTGATTTTAGAAACACAGAGATAATTTGTTGCAACCAGGAATTTGAATCAAAAAAATGATTCGATGGACACCCAGTACAATTCTTTCTCCTTAGGCCTTTTTATAAGAGGGTCCAGGACCCTCAAACAAAACACCAGCAGGAAAGAGGACATATGGCATCCTTTTGAACAATAGAGTACTGGAAAGGCATTGATTTTAGAAACCCAGAGATAATTTTTTGCAAATGGAAATTTGAATAAAAAAAATGATTTGATGGACACCAAGTGCACTTCTTTCTCCTTAGGCCTTTTTATAAGAGGCTCCTGGACCCTCAAAAAAAAACACCAGCAGGAAAGAGGACGCATGGCATCCTTTTGAACAATAGAGTACAGGTAAAGCATTGATTTTACAAACCCAGAGATCATTTTGGTCAATTGTTAAATAGAAAAAAAAATGAGTGGACACCCAGTACACCTCTTTCTCCTTAGGCCTTTTTAGCAGAGGCTCCAGGACCCTCAACAAAACCAGCATCAGGAAAGAGGACATATGGCATCCTTTTGAAAATTAGATTACAGGAAAGGCATTGATTTTAGAAACCCGGAGATAATTTGTTGCAACCGGGAATTTGAATCAAGCAAATGATTCGATGGACACCCAGTACACTTCTTTCTCCTTAGGCCTTTTTATAAGAGGGTCCAGGACCCTAAAAAAAAACACCATCAGGAAAGAGGACGTATGGCATCCTTTTGAACAATAGAGTACAGGTACAGCATTAATTTTACAAACCCAGAGATAATTTTGGTCAAATGTGAAATAGAAAAAACAAATGAGTGGACACCCAGTACACCTCTTTCTCCTTAGGCCTTTTTATAAGAGGGTCCAGGACCCTCAAACAAAATAACAGCAGGAAAGAGGACGTATGGCATCCTTTTGAACAATAGAGTACAGGTAAAGCATTGATTTTAAAAACCCAGAGATCATTTTGGTCAATTGTTAAATAGAAAAAAAAATGAGTGGACACCCAGTACACCTCTTTCTTCTTAGGCATTTTTATAAGAGGGTCCAGGACCCTCAAAAAAAACACCAGCAGGAAAGAGGACGTATGGCATCCTTTTGAACAATAGAGTACAGGAAAGGCATTGATTTTAGAAACCCAGAGATAATTTGTTGCAATTGGAAATTTGAATAAAAAAAAAGATTCAATGGACACCCAGTACACTTCTTTCTCCTTAGGCCTTTTTATAAGAGGGTCCAGGACCATAAAAAAAAATAGAAAAAAACATTGATTGGACACCCAGTACACTTCTTTATCCTTAGGCCTTTTTATAAGAGGGTCCCGGAGCCTCAACAGAAACAACAGCATGAAAGAGGACATATTGCATCCTTTTGAAAAATAGATTACAGGAAAGGCATTGATTTTAGAAACACAGAGATAATTGGTTACAACCGGGAAATCTAAAAAAACATTGAATAGACACCCAGTACACTTATTTATCATTAAGCCTTTTTAGCAGAGGCTCCAGGACACTTAACAAAACCAGCTGAAGGAAAGATGACATATGGCATACTTTTGAAAAAAAGATTATAGGAAAGGCATTGATTTTAGAAACACAGAGATAATTTGTTGCAACCAGGAATTTGAATCAAAAAAATGATTCGATGGACACCCAGTACAATTCTTTCTCCTTAGGCCTTTTAATAAGAGGGTCCAGGACCCTCAAACAAAACACCAGCAGGAAAGAGGACATATGGCATCCTTTTGAACAATAGAGTACTGGAAAGGCATTGATTTTAGAAACCCAGAGATAATTTTTTGCAAATGGAAATTTGAATAAAAAAAATGATTTGATGGACACCAAGTGCACTTCTTTCTCCTTAGGCCTTTTTATAAGAGGCTCCTGGACCCTCAAAAAAAAACACCAGCAGGAAAGAGGACGCATGGCATCCTTTTGAACAATAGAGTACAGGTAAAGCATTGATTTTACAAACCCAGAGATCATTTTGGTCAATTGTTAAATAGAAAAAAAAATGAGTGGACACCCAGTACACCTCTTTCTCCTTAGGCCTTTTTAGCAGAGGCTCCAGGACCCTCAACAAAACCAGCATCAGGAAAGAGGACATATGGCATCCTTTTGAAAATTAGATTACAGGAAAGGCATTGATTTTAGAAACCCGGAGATAATTTGTTGCAACCGGGAATTTGAATCAAGCAAATGATTCGATGGACACCCAGTACACTTCTTTCTCCTTAGGCCTTTTTATAAGAGGGTCCAGGACCCTAAAAAAAAACACCATCAGGAAAGAGGACGTATGGCATCCTTTTGAACAATAGAGTACAGGTACAGCATTAATTTTACAAACCCAGAGATAATTTTGGTCAAATGTGAAATAGAAAAAACAAATGAGTGGACACCCAGTACACCTCTTTCTCCTTAGGCCTTTTTATAAGAGGGTCCAGGACCCTCAAACAAAATAACAGCAGGAAAGAGGACGTATGGCATCCTTTTGAACAATAGAGTACAGGTAAAGCATTGATTTTAAAAACCCAGAGATCATTTTGGTCAATTGTTAAATAGAAAAAAAAATGAGTGGACACCCAGTACACCTCTTTCTCCTTAGGCATTTTATAAGAGGGTCCAGGACCCTCAAAAAAAACACCAGCAGGAAAGAGGACGTATGGCATCCTTTTGAACAATAGAGTACAGGAAAGGCATTGATTTTAGAAACCCAGAGATAATTTGTTGCAATTGGAAATTTGAATAAAAAAAAAAGATTCAATGGACACCCAGTACACTTCTTTCTCCTTAGGCCTTTTTATAAGAGGGTCCAGGACCATAAAAAAAAAATAGAAAAAAACATTGATTGGACACCCAGTACACTTCTTTATCCTTAGGCCTTTTTATAAGAGGGTCCCGGAGCCTCAACAGAAACAACAGCATGAAAGAGGACATATTGCATCCTTTTGAAAAATAGATTACAGGAAAGGCATTGATTTTAGAAACACAGAGATAATTGGTTACAACCGGGAAATCTAAAAAAACATTGAATAGACACCCAGTACATTTATTTATCATTAAGCCTTTTTAGCAGAGGCTCCAGGACACTCAACAAAACCAGCTGAAGGAAAGATGACATATGGCATACTTTTGAAAAAAAGATTATAGGAAAGGCATTGATTTTAGAAACACAGAGATAATTTGTTGCAACCAGGAATTTGAATCAAAAAAAATGATTCGATGGACACCCAGTACAATTCTTTCTCCTTAGGCCTTTTTATAAGAGGGTCCAGGACCCTCAAACAAAACACCAGCAGGAATGAGGACATATGGCATCCTTTTGAACACTAGAGTACTGGAAAGGCATTGATTTTAGAAACCCAGAGATAATTTTTTGCAAATGGAAATTTGAATTTAAAAAATGATTTGATGGACACCAAGTGCACTTCTTTCTCCTTAGGCCTTTTTATAAGAGGCTCCTGGACCCTCAAAAAAAACACCAGCAGGAAAGAGGACGTATGGCATCCTTTTGAACAATAGAGTACAGGTAAAGCATTGATTTTACAAACCCAGAGATCATTTTGGTCAATTGTTAAATAGAAAAAAAAATGAGTGGACACCCAGTACACCTCTTTCTCCTTAGGCCTTTTTAGCAGAGGCTCCAGGACCCTCAACAAAACCAGCATCAGGAAAGAGGACATATGGCATCCTTTTGAAAATTAGATTACAGGAAAGGCATTGATTTTAGAAACCCGGAGATAATTTGTTGCAACCGGGAATTTGAATCAAGCAAATGATTCGATGGACACCCAGTACACTTCTTTCTCCTTAGGCCTTTTTATAAGAGGGTCCAGGACCCTAAAAAAAAACACCATCAGGAAAGAGGACGTATGGCATCCTTTTGAACAATAGAGTACAGGTACAGCATTAATTTTACAAACCCAGAGATAATTTTGGTCAAATGTGAAATAGAAAAAACAAATGAGTGGACACCCAGTACACCTCTTTCTCCTTAGGCCTTTTTATAAGAGGGTCCAGGACCCTCAAACAAAATAACAGCAGGAAAGAGGACGTATGGCATCCTTTTGAACAATAGAGTACAGGTAAAGCATTGATTTTAAAAACCCAGAGATCATCTTGGTCAATTGTTAAATAGAAAAAAAAATGAGTGGACACCCAGTACACCTCTTTCTCCTTAGGCATTTTTATAAGAGGGTCCAGGACCCTCAAAAAAAACACCAGCAGGAAAGAGGACGTATGGCATCCTTTTGAACAATAGAGTACAGGAAAGGCATTGATTTTAGAAACCCAGAGATAATTTGTTGCAATTGGAAATTTGAATAAAAAAAAAAGATTCAATGGACACCCAGTACACTTCTTTCTCCTTAGGCCTTTTTATAAGAGGGTCCAGGACCATAAAAAAAACACAATCAGGAAAGAGGACGTATGGCATCCTTTTGAACAATAGAGTACAGGAAAGGCATTGATTTTAGAAACCCAGAGATAATTTGTTGCAAATGGAAATTTGAATAAAAAAAAAAGATTCGATGGACACCCAGTACACTTCTTTCTCCTTAGGCCTTTTTATAATAGGGTCCAGGACCCTTAAAAAAAACACCATCAGGAAAGAGGATGTATGGCATCCTTTTGAACAATAGAGTACAGGTACAGCATTAATTTTACAAACCCAGATATAATTTTGGTCAAATGTGAAATAGAAAAAACAAATGAGTGGACACCCAGTACACCTCTTTCTCCTTAGGCCTTTTTATAAGAGGGTCCAGGACCCTCAAACAAAATACCAGCAGGAAAGAGAACATATGGCATCCTTTTGAACAATAGAGTACTGGTACGGCATTGATTTTAGAAACCCACAGATAATTGTTTGGAAAAGTGAAATAGCCCCAAAAACCATGCTTGGACTCCCACTCCAGGTCGTTCTCCTTCAGCTTTTTTATAAGAGGGTCCAGCACCCTCAACAGAAACAACTGCAGGAAACACCACCACATATGCCATCCTTTTGCACAAGCGAGTACAGGTATGGCATCCATTTTAGAAACCCAGAGATAATTGAGAGGAACCAGGAACATTTTTCTAAAAATTTGATGGGGCACCCATTACAGGTCATTCTCCTTAAGCCTTTTTATACCATGGGCCACGACCCGCAACAGGCACAACAGCATGAAACACCACATATGCCACCCTTTTGCACAATAGAGTACAGGTATGGCATAGATGGAACACGGAGATAATTTAGAGCAACCAAGAGATGGATAAAGATGCTTGGTCGGTCCTACTCTTTCAAATTTGTGGCATTTTGCGTTCAATTTATTGGTCCACAAGATATGAGTGGTGTGCTAAGTTATACAATTTGTAACAGTTTAATCACAAGTGTTATGTGCCTTATTTTTTTTATTTGAGTTTTGTACCCACAGAGCTGCAGCAAAGGCCAGAAAAATTTTGAATGTACAAATGACTGAAAAATTGGGGTATTGTTGTAGCAACTGCTGTAGCAGCGGCCAGAAAAAATTGATGTTTGTAAAACATTTATAAAGTCCGCTAAAAGCTTGTGGCTTGAACACTAGTTGTTGGCAGATAAGTCAAGCAAGTCCTCCAGCTTTATAAAAAAAAAAAAAAGGCCAGCTTGTGTACCAGTTGTAGCCCAAGCCAGCTCATCTCGTCATCAGGCCTTTTTTATTCAAATGTATCGCCCAATGTCAGTCCCTTCGGGATCCAGCCGTCATTCATTTTTATAAAAGTGAGATAGTCAAGGCTTTTTTGACTTAGGTGACTTCTCTTCTCAGTGACAAAACCTCCTGCTGCACTGAAAGTCCTTTCGGACAGGACACTTGAAGCGGGGCAGGCCAGAAGTTCCATTGCAAATTGGGATAGCTCAGGCCACAAGTCCAGCCTGCACACCCAGTAGTCAAGGGGTCCATCACTCCTGAGAGTGTTGAGATCCGCAGTTAAATCTAGGTAGTCTGCTACCTGTCGGTTGAGTCTTTCTCTAAGGCTGGATCCCGAAAGGCTCTGATGGTGCATGGGAGTTAAAAAGGTACGCATGTCCTCCATCAACAAGACGTCAGGAAAGTGTCCAGTCCTTGCCGCCGTGGTCGTGGGAGGAGGAGGATTAATTTCATCTCTTCCCCTGTTACATTCCCGTGGTGCTGTGACATCACCCTTATATGCTGTGTAAAGCATATTTTTTAATTTATTATGAAAATGCTCCATCCTTTCCGACTTGCGGGAATTTGGTAACATTTCAGGCACTTTATGCTTATACCGGGGGTCGAGGAGCGTGGACACCCAGTACAGGTCGTTCTCCTTCAGCTTTTTTACACGAGGGTCCCTCAACAGGCACGACAGCATGAAAGAACCCATTTGAACAAGGTTGGATGCCGAGCTAATCATGTCCCGTTCCTCCTCCTCACTGATCTCACTGATGGTATCTTCTTCCCCCCAGCCATGTACAACACCACGGGTACCAGAGAGGTGACAACAACGAGCACCCTGGGATGCCTGTTGTGCTTGGTCTTCCTCCTCCTCCTCCTCCTCAAAGCCACATTCCTCCTCTGACTCCTCTTCCTCACAATCCTCTTCCTGCATTGCCGCAGGTCCAGCAAGCGATGCTGATTCAGCTGTTTGTGGGGGTGATGGACACCACAACTCTCCCCCTTCCTCCTCACGCTCATCTACTGCCTGATCCAGCACTCTTCGCAGGGCAAGCTCCAGGAAGAAAACAAATGGTATGATGTCGCTGATGGTGCCTTCGGTGCGACTGACAAGGTTTGTCACCTCCTCAAAAGGATGCATGAGCCTACAGGCATTGCGCATGAGCGTCCAGTAATTTGGCAAAAATATCCCCAGCTCCCCAGAGGCTGTCCTAGCACCCCGGTCATACAAACACTCATTAACAGCTTTTTCTTGTTGGAGCAGGCGGTCAAACATTAGGAGTGTTGAATTCCACCGTGTCGGGCTGTCGCAAATCAAGCGCCTCACTGGCAGGTTGTTTCGACGCTGGATATCGGACAAGTGCGCCATGGCCGTGTAGGAACGCCTGAAATGGCCACACACCTTCCTGGCCTGCTTCAAGACGTCCTGTAAGCCTGGGTACTTATGGACAAATCATTGTACAATTAGATTACACACATGTGCCATGCACGGCACATGTGTCAACTTGCCCAATTTCAATGCCGCCACCAAATTACTTCCATTGTCAGAAACAACCTTGCCAATCTCCAGTTGGTGCGGAGTCAGCCACTGATCCACCTGTGCGTTCAGGGTGGTCAGGAGTGCTGGTGCGGTGTGACTCTCCGCTTTCAGGCAAGTCAACCCCAAGACGGCGTGACACTGCCATACCCAGGATGTAGCATAGTACCTGGGGAGCTGGGGGGTGCCATAGATGTGGAGCAAGACGCAGAAGTTTAAGAGGACTCAGCCGAGGAAGAGGTTATTGAAGAGGTTATGGAAGAGGATGGAGTAGGAGGAGTAGAGGAGGTAGCAGCAGGCCTGCTTGCAAGTCGTGGCGGTGTCACCAACTCTTCTGCAGAGCCACGCATTCCATGCTTGTCAGAAGTCAGCAGGTTTACCCAATGCGCAGTGTAGGTGATATACCTGCCCTGACCATGCTTTGCAGACCAGATATCCATGGTCATATGGACCCTTGCCCCAACGCTGTGTGCAAGATATGCCATAACTTCCTTTCTCACAACAGAGTACAGGTTTGGGATTGCCTTTTGTGAAAATAAATTTCTGCCAGGTACCTTCCACTGCGGTGTCCCAATAGATACAAATTTTTTGAAAGCATCAGACTCCACCAGCTTGTATGGTAAAAGCTGGCGGGCTAAGAGTTCAGACAAGCCAGCTGTCAGACGCTGGGCAAGGGGGTGACTTTGAGAAATTGGCTTCTTACGCTCAAACATGTCCTTGACAGACACCGGACTGTGGGCAGATGACAAGGAACTGCTACGTAAGAGAGACTGAGTGGAGGATGGTTGAGAGGGGGCAAGGAGGACAGCACTGGTTGACGTGGCTGAAGATGATGGAGCAGGAGGAGGAGGGCGGCTTTCACTTTGTGTGCTGCTTCTACTCATGTGTTCTTCCCATCGGCCTTTGTGATGGGAGACCATGTGCCTTCGCAAATCCGTTGTACCTAGGTGGCTGTTGGACTTCCCACGACTCAGTTTCTTTTGGCACAGGTTGCAAATGGCATCGCTGTTGTCAGAGGCAGACACACAAATAAATGCCACACTGCTGAGCTCTGCGATGACGGCATTCTGGTGGTGGCAACAGCATGCGTTGATGGGCGTCGGCGTGCTGTCTGGCTGACCCCTGGTGACGATGCATGCTGTCTGACTGTGCCACTAGCTCCTTGAGACGACCTCCCCGTGCTTCCAAATCGTCTCCTCCTCCTCTCTGTCTCCCCATCTGAACTTTCCCCCTCTTCTTCTTCTCTTCTAGCAGGCACCCACGTGACATCCACCGACACATCATCATCAACCGCTTCTCTTGTATCTGAAACATCAAGAAAGGAAGCAGCAGCAGGTACAACATCATCATCATTATCATCATCATCATCATCACACCGTACCTCCATGTCGGTAATGCTGCCTGACTGAGACTGATCACTATTATCTACATCCTCTGTCAATGATGGTTGCGCATCACTCATTTCTTCCAAATGATGTGTCAATAACTCCTGTGACAGATCAAGTGAAGCGGCTGTGGTGCTAGTGTTGGTGGTGGCGACAGGCGGGGGAGTGGCACTGGTCACTTGAGACCTGCCCAAAGCACAGCTGGACGTAGATGGTGCGTTAAGGTTAGGAGGACTAGCAGCGAAAGCTGAAGAAGATTGGGTGTCCTGTGTTAGCCATTCAACTAGGTCCTCCTCAGAAGTTTTTGCGTCCCCCCTGGCACCCGGCATCTGAACAATGTGCATATTTGTAGGGTCTAAAGGAATCATAGCACCACAACCACGACCACGGAACCTGCGGGGTGGCCTGCCTCTGCCTGTCATTTTTTTTAAATGGACAATAACAATACTATTACACCAATTGAGTGGTGGCACAGTGAAAGTGGGCACAGTATACGCTGTGAGACTGACAACAACAAAAAAGACAGATGTTTAAAAAATCACAAATTATTAATTTTTTGAAATATTACAAGTACTGTGGCAACAAATATGATTGTTTGGCACTAGTTGGCAAATTGGCCTGTCTGGCACACACGCTGGGAGAAAGGAAACTGCAATTCAATGGCACTAGGAGACTGAAGAATCACAGTCAAAACAGTTATGATTAAGAAAAATTCCAATCCTGTTACAATAAATATGAGTGGTGGCACTAATTGGCTAGTTGGGACTGGCACACAGGCAGGCAGGCAGGAGGAAAATGCAATTCAAGGGCACTAGTAGACTGCAGATTGACAGTCAAAACAGTGATGATTGACAAATTTTGCAATACTGTTAAAAGAAATATGATTGCTGGCACTAATTGGATAGTTGGGCCTGGCACAAAGGCTGGCAGGGAGTAGAAAAGTGCAATTCAATGGCACGAGCAAACTGAGGATTAAGATCAACAATGAAGAATTTTTTAATTTTAATTAGTAACTATACTGTAGACAACAATTATGATTGGTGTAAATAGTTGGCAAGATGGCCTGGCACAAAAGGATGGCAGGCAGGAGGTAAATGCAATTCAAGGACACTAGGAGACTGATTACTGACAGTCAAAACAGTGATGATTGACAATTTTTGCAATACTGTTAAAAGAAATAAGATTGCTGGCAACAAATGGCTAGGTGGGCCTGGCTCACAGCAGGCTGCAAGGCAGGAGGAAAGTGCTATTCAATGGCACCAGCAAACTGAGGATTCACAACAACTATTAACAACAAATTTAATTTTTAATTATTAAGAATACTGTCACAACAAATATGATTGGTGTAAATATTTTTCAAGTAGGCCTGGCACACAGTCTTGCAAGGAAGTAAAAAAGTGCAATTCTAGGGCATGAGCAAACTGAGGATTAAGATCATCAACAATCAAGAATTTTTTAATTTTAATTAGTAACTGTACTGTGACAACAATTATGATTGGTGTAAATAGTTGGCAAGACGGCCTGGCACAAAAGGCTGGCAGGCAGGAGGTAAATGCAATTCAAGGACACTAGGAGACTGATTACTGACAGTCAAAACAGTGATGATTGACAATTTTTGCAATACTGTTAAAAGAAATATGATTGCTGGCAACAATTGGCTAGGTGGGCCTGGCTCACAGCAGGCTGCAAGGCAGCAGGAAAGTGCTATTCAATGGCACCAGCAAACTGAGGATTCTCAACAACTATTAAGAACAATTTTAATTTTTAATTATTAAGAATACTGTCACAACAAATATGATTGGTGTAAATATTTTTCAAGTAGGCCTGGCACACAGGCTTGGAAGGCAGTAGAAAAGTGCAATTCTAGGGCACGAGCAAACTGAGGATTAAGATCATCAAGAATCAAGAATTTTTTAATTTTAATTAGTAACTATACTGTGACAACAATTAGGATTGGTGTAAATAGTTGGCAAGACGGCCTGGCACAAAAGGCTGGCAGGCAGGAGGTAAATGCAATTCAAGGACACTAGGAGACTGATTACTGACAGTCAAAACAGTGATGATTGACAATTTTTGAAATACTGTTAAAAGAAATATGATTGATGGCAACAATTGTCTAGGTGGGCCTGGCTCACAGCAGGCTGCAAGGCAGCAGGAAAGTGCTATTTAATGGCACCAGCAAACTGAGAATTCTCAACAACTATTAACAACAATTTTAATTTTTAATTATTAAGAATACTGTCACAACAAATATGATTGGTGTAAATATTTTTCAAGTAGGCCTGGGACACAGGCTTGGAAGGCAGTAGAAAAGTGCAATTCTAGGGCACGAGCAAACTGAGGATTAAGATCAACAACAATCAAGATATTTTTAATTTTAATTAGTAACTATACTGTGACCAAAAATTATGATTGGTGTAAATAGTTGGCAAGACGGCCTGGCACAAAAGGCTGGCAGGCGGGAGGTAGATGCAATTCAAGGACACTAGGAGACTGATTACTGACAGTCAAAACAGTGATGATTGACAATTTTTGAAATACTGTTAAAAGAAATATGATTGCTGGCAACAATTGGCTAGGTGGGCCTGGCTCACAGCAGGCAGCAAGGCAGCAGGAAAGTGCTATTCAATGGCACCAGCAAACTGAGGATTCTCAACAACTATTAACAACAATTTTAATTTTTAATTATTAAGAATACTGTCACAAAAAATATGATTGGTGTAAATATTTTTCAAGTAGGCCTGGCACACAGGCTTGGAAGGCAGTAGAAAAGTGCAATTCTAGGGCACGAGCAAACTGAGGATTAAGATCAACAACAATCAAGAATTTTTTAATTTTAATTAGTAACTATACTGTGACCAAAAATTATGATTGGTGTAAATAGTTGGCAAGACGGCCTGGCACAAAAGGCTGGCAGGCAGGAGGTAGATGCAATTCAAGGACACTAGGAGACTGATTACTGACAGTCAAAACAGTGATGATTGACAATTTTTGAAATACTGTTAAAAGAAATATGATTGCTGGCAACAATTGGCTAGGTGGGCCTGGCTCACAGCAGGCTGCAAGGCAGCAGGAAAGTGCTATTCAATGGCACCAGCAAACTGAGGATTCTCAACAACTATTAACAACAATTTTAATTTTTAATTATTAAGAATACTGTCACAACAAATATGATTGGTGTAAATATTTTTCAAGAAGGCCTGGCACACAGGCTTGGAAGGCAGTAGAAAAGTGTAATTCTAGGGCACGAGCAAACTGAGGATTAAGATCAACAATCAAAATTTTGTTAATTTTAATTAGTATCTGTACTGTCTGTGACAACAATTATGATTGGTGTAAATAGTTGGCTAGACGGCCTGGCACAAAAGGCTGGCAGTGGCAGGCAGGAGGTAAATGCAATTTAATGGCACTAGGAGACTGAATATTTGCAGTCCAATTATGATTTTTATTTTTTTATATACTGTTACAAGAATTGTGATTGGTGACACTAATTGGCTAGTTGGGCCTGGCACACAGGCTAGCAGATATGAGTCATGGATGGTAGGTAGGGCAGCAATTTAACACAGTATGCTGTGTAAGTGACAAAAACACAGGCCTGATAGAAAATTAAGTTAGATTACACTAGCAAAATATTTTAAAAATATTAGATTTTAATATTAAAATTATGTTAAGAAGTGCAATGCACATATGACTCTATGAGTGGTCGCACTGGCTGGCTGCTACGTAGGGCAGCAATTAAGAACAGTATGCTGTGTAAGTCAGATAGACAGTTAGACACAGGCCTGATAGAAAATACAATTACATTACACTAGCATAATGATTTAAAGACTTTTTTTTGGAAATTTAAAGAAAAAGGTTAAGCACATACATATGAGTCGTGGCTGATAGCCTTGGAAGGGCAGCTATTAAAAACAGTAGGCTCTGTAAGTCGGATACACACACGCCTGATAGAAAATACTATTAGATTACACTAGAAAAATGATTGAAATTATTTTTTTTGGGGGGGGGGAATTAAAAAAAGGTTAAACACATATGAGTCGTGGCTCATAGACTAGGGAGGGCAGCAAGTAAACACAGTAGGCTCTGTATGTCAGCAAAACACACAGGCCGGATAGAAAATTATATTCGATTACACTAGCAAACCAATTTAAACTTTTTTTTTTTTATATTAAAATTAAGGTGAAGAAGAATAGATATGAGTGCTGGGTGGCTACCTGGCACATACCAATTAACCAAAAGACTGAAAAAAAATGAGGTATATTAATGGTATATTAATGCTGAGTGAGCCTAACAGACACAGCATATTACACTAGCAAAATATTATTATTTTTTTTTTTTTTAAATTAAAAATAATGTTATAAACGGATATTAACACTGGTGGCTGCTGGCTGGCACAGAGCAATGAACCAGAGTATATGCTGTGTGACACTGGCCTGATAGAAAATGAAAAAAAATTACACTAGAAAAATAATTAAATTTTTTGGTTAGTTAAATTTAAACTAATGTTGTTAGGGAGATATCAGTGGTGGCAGTAATCACAGCATATGCTGTGAGCCTTAAACACACAGCCTGAAAGCCAGGCAAATGCTAATAAAAAAAAAACGAAAAAAAAAAAAAACGGCACGAAATATAGCCCTAAAAAGGGCTTTTTGGGGTGCTGTGCTTGCAGCATAGATGAGTGGAGTCCTTCTGGACTGTAAATACACTAGCCTAGCTATGTTTTTACTATTAATTTCAGGAGCAAAAACACAACACGTCCTCTCATTAAGAAAGCAAGGTCGTTATGAGTCTAAAATGGCGGATTCCGAGTAGCTGGGAGGGTCTGTGAGGGAGTGTCTGATATTGATTGGCTCTAATGTGTCAGGGGGCTGTGACATAAAGGGTCAAAGTTTCCACAATGATGACACATAGGCGCGGATCGAACATCGTCATGTGTTCGCCCACAAACGCGAACAAGCTATGTTCGCTGTGAACCGTTCGCGGACGAACAGTTCGGGACATCACTACATGTGACCACTTTCACAAGGATTTTTGTAAAATATATTTATTTCTCTTTTTTATTAAAGGCCTGGTTCTATTTTGTTGTGAACTGTAAACAAGGTGTTGGATACAAGTTTCTATGCAAAACATTTTTTTTTTCTTTTACAGGATTTTTACTGCTTTTAAACTGTAATCCATGACCAAGCTGCTTTGCTGCTTAGTATCTCATTCATGACAATGCATATATTATTGAATTTGGTATCTGAAATGAGCCTTTCTGACCGTGAATTTAATCATATATGCACTGTTGTGCTGCTGCTCCATATTTCTCTGGTAGACAGGGACCTGCAATCTTGGGGCTAATCCTGAATTTGAATCCCAGTTGGAATCAGTAATGCGCAAATACAGTATATTACTGATACTGTGTGTTTAGCAGTCCTTTCAGGAAGCTTCTGTATAGACCATTTTCTTTTTGCCTTATTTGCCTATACTTGTATGTTAAACCCCTGTAAAATGTTTTAATACATATTGAAAATCAACTCTGTAGCAGCATACATTGCTAATCCAACTCATCCAATCACAAGCAGCATATGGGTGTAGCCACCAATACCAGGACATGTTTGGGTCAAAAACAAAAGGGCTTTGCCAGTCCAGATCTGATTTTAACTATCCGCTAGATTTGGAGTTTTGTCGGTAACGACCCGACAAACTAACGCCAGCTTTTTTCTGGCCGCACCATAAAAATAACTCTGGTATTGAGAGTCCACATAAAGGCTGCGTTAGGCTCCAAAAAAGGAGCGTAGAGCATTTTTAACACAGCTTCAACTCTCGATACCAGAGTTGCTTACGGACGCGGCCAGCCTCAAAAACGTGCTCGTGCACGATTCTCCCATAGGAAACAATGGGGCTGTTTGAGCTGAAAAAAAACCAAGCACCTGCAAAAAAGACGCGTTCAGCTCCTAACGCAGCCCCATTGTTTGCTATGCGGTAACCCTTCCTACGTCTGCACTTAACACTCTAACATGTACCCCGAGTCTAAACACCCCTAACCTTACACTTATTAACCCCTAATCTGCCGCCCCCGCTATCGCTGACCCCTGCATATTATTATTAACCCCTAATCTGCCGCTCCGTAAACCGCCGCTACTTACATTATCCCTATGTACCCCTAATCTGCTGCCCTAACATCGCCAACCCCTATATTATATTTATTAACCCCTAATCTGCCCCCCAGAACTTCGCCTCCACCTGCCTACACTTATTAACCCCTAATCTGCCGACCGGACCTGAGCACTACTATAATAAAGTTATTAACCCCTACTCCGCCTCACTAACCCTATAATAAATAGTATTAACCCCTAATCTGCCCTCCCTAACATCGCCGACACCTAACTTCAAACATTAACCCCTAATCTGCCGACTGGAGCTCACCGCTATTCTAATAAATGTATTAACTCCTAAAGCTAAGTCTAACCCTAACACTAACACCCCCCTAAGTTAAATATAATTTAAATCTAACTAAATTAATTAACTCTTATTAAATAAATTATTCCTATTTAAAGCTAAATACTTACCTGTAAAATAAATCCTAATATAGCTACAATATAAATTATAATTATATTATAGCTATTTTAGGATTTATATTTATTTTACAGGTAACTTTGTATTTATTTTAACCAGGTACAATAGCTATTAAATAGTTAAGAACTATTTAATAGCTAAAATAGTTAAAATAATTACAAATTTACCTGTAAAAGAAATCCTAACCTAAGTTACAAATAAACCTAACACTAGACTATCAATAAATTAATTAAATAAACTACCTACAATTACCTACAATTAACCTAACACTACACTATCAATAAATTAATTAAATACAATTAAATAAACTAGCTAAAGTACAAAAAATAAAAAAGAACTAAGTTACAAAAAATAAAAAAATATTTACAAACATAAGAAAAATATTACAACAATTTTAAACTAATTACACCTACTCTAAGCCCCCTAATAAAATAACAAAGCCCCCCAAATAAAAAAATGCCCTACCCTATTCTAAATTACTAAAGTTCAAAGCTCTTTTACCTTACCAGCCCTGAACAGGGCCCTTTGCGGGGCATGCCCCAAGAAATACAGCTCTTTTGCCTGTAAAAAAAAACATACAATACCCAAGCCCCCCAACATTACAACCCACCACCCACATACCCCTAATCTAACCCAAACCCCCCTTAAATAAACCTAACACTAAGCCCCTGAAGATCATCCTACCTTGTCTTCACCTCACCGGGTATCACACCGATCCGTCCAGAAGAGCTCCTCCGATGTCCTGATCCAAGCCCAAGCGGGGGGCTGAAGAGGTCCATGATCCGGCTGAAGTCTTCATCCAAGCGGGGCATCTTGGATGACGTCATTTAAAGGAACCGTCATTCGTCGTTCAGTCGTCGGCCAGGATGGATGTTCCGTGGTGGAGGTCTTCAGGATGCTGCCGCTTTGCTCCGGATGGATGCCGCTTGGATGAAGACTTAGGGGCTAAGTGTTAGGTTTATTTAAGGGGGGTTTGGGTTAGATTAGGGGTATGTGGGTGGTGGGTTGTAATGTTGGGGGGCTTGGGTATTGTATGTTTTTTTTACAGGCAAAAGAGCTGTATTTCTTGGGGCATGCCCCGCAAAGGGCCCTGTTCAGGGCTGGTAAGGTAAAAGAGCTTTGAACTTTAGTTATTTAGAATAGGGTAGGGCATTTTTTATTTTGGGGGGCTTTGTTATTTTATTAGGGGGCTTAGAGTAGGTGTAATTAGTTTAAAATTGTTGTAATATTTTTCTTATGTTTGTAAATATTTTTTTATTTTTTGTAACAGTTCTTTTTTATTTTTTGTACTTTAGCTAGTTTATTTAATTGTATTTATTTGTAGCAATTGTATTTAATTAATTTATTGATAGTGTAGTGTTAGGTTAATTGTAGGTAATTGTAGGTAGTTTATTTAATTAATTTATTGATAGTCTAGTGTTAGGTTTATTTGTAACTTAGGTTAGGATTTCTTTTACAGGTAAATTTGCAATTATTTTAACTATTTTAGCTATTAAATAGTTCTTAACTATTTAATAGCTATTGTACCTGGTTAAAATAAATACAAAGTTACCTGTAAAATAAATATAAATCCTAAAATAGCTATAATATAATTATAATTTATATTGTAGCTATATTAGGATTTATTTTACAGGTAAGTATTTAGCTTTAAATAGGAATAATTTATTTAATAAGAGTTAATTAATTTCGTTAGATTTAAATTATATTTAACTTAGGGGGGTGTTAGTATTAGGGTTAGACTTAGCTTTAGGGGTTAATACATTTATTAGAATAGCGGCGAGATTCGGTCGGCAGATTAGGGGTTAATAATTGAAGTTAGGTGTCGGCGATGTTAGGGAGGGCAGATTAGGGGTTAATACTATTTATTATAGGGTTAGTGAGGCGGATTAGGGGTTAATAACTTTATTATAGTAGCGCTCAGGTCCGGTCGGCAGATTAGGGGTTAATAAGTGTAGGCAGGTGGAGGCGACGTTGAGGGGGGCAGATTAGGGTTTAATAAATATAATATAGGGGTCGGCGGTGTTAGGGGCAGCAGATTAGGGGTACATAAGGATAACGTAGGTGGCGGCGCTTTGCGGTCGGCAGATTAGGGGTTAATAAGTGTAGGTAGCTGGCGGCGACGTTGTGGGGGGCAGGTTAGGGGTTAATAAATATAATACAGGGGTCGGCGGTGTTAGGGGCAGCAGATTAGGGGTACATAAGTATAACGTAGGTGGCGGTCGGCAGATTAGGGGTTAAAAAATTTTTTTCGAGTGTCGGCGATGTGGGGGGACCTCGGTTTAGGGGTACATAGGTAGTTTATTGGTGTTAGTGTACTTTAGAGCACAGTAGTTAAGAGCTTTATAAACCGGCGTTAGCCCAGAAAACTCTTAACTACTGACTTTTTTCCTGCGGCTGGAGTTTTGTCGTTAGATGTCTAATGCTCACTTCAGAAACGACTCTAAATACCGGAGTTATAAAAATCCCATTGAAAAGATAGGATACGCAATTTACGTAAGGGGATCTGCGGTATGGAAAAGTCGCGGCCGGAAAGTGAGCGTTAGACCCTATTTTTAGTGACTCCAAATACCGGCGGTAGCCTAAAACCAGCGTTAGGAGCCTCTAACGCTGGTTTTCACGGCTACCGCCAAACTCTAAATCTAGGCCTATGTTTTTAATCTATTTGCTGGAGTAAAAAAATTGTAGTAGACAAGCAATAGTGAAATATGAAAATGATCTAATGCATTAAATCTGTCACATTCTGTAATGTTTGTCACTCTAGAAGTACCAGGTGCTGAGGAACTATATAGATTAGATCTCTGGTTTTCAAACCTGTTCTCAGGTCTCCCTAACAGGACAGATTTTGAGGATATCTGAACTGGATCACAGGTGAAATAATTAGCTGATTAGTAAACATGTTTACTTAACCTGCTCTCATCCAAGGTAATCCAGAAAACCTGGCCTGTTGGGGAGGCTTGAGGACAGGTTTAAAACCAGTGGATTAGATTGATCAAGAGCTTTTGGATTTCTTCATGATGTGAAACAGCAGTAGCTAGATGGAGGATGCTCGGGCAGAGACTGCAGTACAGAAGGGTCTGGCAGAAGCAGTGTCAGTTCAATCAATATCCGCAACAGGTAATGGTTCCTAAGTATGCAAACAAGATACAAAAGGGCTCAGACAAGGACAGGGTCAGTTAAAGCAATATTAGCAACAGGTTAAGCAAATGTTTTCTAACAAGCAGAAAAGGCTCCCCCAGGACTCTGGTAAGCATCCAACACAAGAGCACTGGTGCAACACAGAAAATCCCTTTTAAATATTTAAAAATGGCTCCAAGTGGTGACTTCATTCATAATGCTCCTGATCAGGAAGGGACTCCTTATCAATGATAAAATCCAAGATGGTAGCATCCAAGCAGGATTGAAGGAATGGCAGAGTGTGACAAGATACTGTTTTTATTGCAGCTTTATGTCCTTTTAAAACGTTAAACACTGTGTACTTGCTATGTTATGTCTCATAGCAATAAATACAAAGATAGGTCTTCAGCACATTAACAAAAGTTTATTGACACTTAGGAATAGCGACGTTTCGGGGTCACAGCCCCTTACTCATGCTTGATAGTTTGTAATGGCCAAACACACATTTAAATACCCTTATGTTGGTACCCTCATCCCCAGCAATTGGGGAGACGCTCCCTCTAGTGGCCAAATGTAAACATACACATATAAATATTCATTAGCTTAAGCAATATCTACATATTTAACTATAGCAAAAATAGTATAAAAACCTACATATTAAATTAAACATATAAAAAATGTAGAAACAATAAAACTTGATCAGATGTAGCTAGTGGAATAATCAAAGCTTTTTTTGTTTTGGAAAAAAGAACATATAGATACCTACTGATACAATTAAAAGAAACAAGACAAGTCATAGTCTCTGTTGAGCCCTTTTGGGGTAAGAGTTTCCATTTTATGCACCCACCACATTTCCTTCTGTTTTAGGAGACGCTCCCTATTAATACCCATCCTATTCTGGGGAATGTGATCTATTATTTGCCATCTCAATTGGCTGATATTGTGCCCTTTTTCTAGAAAATGACCTGACACAGGGGCTTCAAAATTTTTGCACCTAATATTGGACCTGTGCTGGCTCATGCGGTCCCTTACTTTGCATGTTGTTTCCCCTAGGTATACCATAGAGCATGGGCATTTAATTAAATAGACTACGTGAGTAGTCTCACATGTGTAGTGACCCTTAATCTCAAATCTTCTACCACTATGTGGGTGATGGAAATTAGCCCCTCTAATGACTGAATTACAGCTCATACAGTTAAGACATGGGAAAGTACCCATGTTTCTCTTCCCTAATAATAGTTGTTTGTATTGTTTGCCAACCCCTATATCTGTGTGAATTAAATGATCCCTCAAGCTTTTTACCCTCTTATGGGCCATGAGGGGTGGTTCCTGAAACTGTTTAATGTCCATGTTGCATTCTTTAAGCACATGCCATTTTTTTCTGATGAGGTTTGATATTTTATCACTAAGGGGACTATATTGGCTTACAAAAACTAGCCTATTGTCTTCCTCTCTGGATCTTTTGTTTTTAGTTTCATCTAATGTCTCAATGGTATTATTTAAGAGTTTTGTTGGATAACCCCTATCAGTTAATTTCTTAGTCATTTCTCTAAATCTCTCATTTTGTCTATCCTTATTATCCACTATTTTTTTAACTCTAAGAAACTGGGTTCTGGACAATGAATTAACTAGTGACCTAGGGTGAAAGCTGTTATATTTCAAAAGACTATTTTTATCAGTATCTTTTGTGTATAGGTCGAATTCCAAGTGATGGCCTTTCTTAAGAACCAATGTGTCCAAAAAAGGTATGCATTCCTCACTGTGGCTTACCGTAAATGAGAGGTCTCTTACTTCTGAATTCAACTCCCCCACAAATTGTACCAAGGACTCCCCGTTGCCCCACCATACGCCAAAAATATCATCTATATATCTCAACCAAATGGCTCCATATTGTTTAAACAATTCGTTTTTATAGACAATATTTTCCTCAATTTCACACATCAAGAGGTTGGCGTAGGATGGGGCAACGTTGGAGCCCATTGCCGTCCCCTTGGTCTGGACATACCAACGATCCTGAAATAGAAAATAATTCCAATAAAGAATCAAACTTAAAAGGTCCTCTACAAATTTGGATTGGCCTTGACTACACCCCTTGTTCACCAGTAATGTCTTCCTTATGACAGCAATACCTGCCTCGTGTTTAATGGAAGTGTACAGACTTCGCACATCCATGGTGAACAAGAGGTATTTGTCACTTGGAAATTCCAAGTTTCTTGCTTTTTCCAAAAACTGTTGGTATCCTTCAAGTAGCTCGACATTTTTATAACCTCAGGTTGGAGAATCCTATCCACAAATTTTGAGATATTAGTAAAGACAGACTCAACACTGGAGACTATAGGCCTCCCTAGAGGCTTATGCTTGTCCTTGTGGACTTTTATAAAAGACAGGCGTTCTAGGGGCAGCAACATATAGATATTCAAATAACTTCTTTTCTATAATACCACCATCTAATGCTCTTTGCAAAATGGTCGCAATTTCTTTTTGAATATCTGATAAGGGGTTCCCTTTTAATAACCTATAGGTGCTGGTATCTTCTAGTTGGGATAATGCCTCCTGTACATAATAGGTTTTGTCCAAAAAAAGTCAGTAGTTAAGAGTTTTATGGGCTAACGCCGGAACATAAAGCTCTTAACTACAGTGCTATAAAGTACACTAACACCCATAAACTACCTATGAACCCCTAAAGAGAGCCCTCAACCCACATCGCAAACCCTATAATAAAAATTTTTTAACCCCTAATCTTCTGAACGGACATCGCCGCCACCTACATTATCCCTATGAACACCTAATCTGCTGCCCCTAACATCGCCGACACCTATATTATATTTATTACCCCCTAATATGACCCCCCAACCTCGCCGTCACCTACCTACACTTATTAACCCTAATCTGCTGACCGGACATCGCTGCCACTATAATAAATGTATTAACCCCTAAACCGCCACACTCCCGCCTCGCAAACACTATAATAAATTGTATTAACCCCTAATCTGCCCTCCAACGTCGCCGCCACCTACCTACAATTATTAACCCCTAATCTGCCGCCCCCAATGTCGCCGCTACTATAATAAAGTTATTAACCCCTAAACCTAAGTCTAACCCTAACCCTAACACCCCCCTAACTTAAATATAATTTAAATAAAACGAAATAAATTTAATATAATTAAATAAATTATTCCTATTTAAAACTAAATACTTACCTATAAAATAAACCATAAGATAGCTACAATATAACTAATAGTTACATTGTAGCTATTGTAGGATTAATATTTATTTTACAGGCAACTTTGTATTTATTTTAACTAGGTACAATAGCTATTAAATAGTTAATAACTATTTAATAGCTACCTAGTTAAAATAATTACAAAATTCCCTGTAAAATAAATCCTAACCTAAGTTACAAATACACCTAACACTACACTATAAATAAATGAATTGAATAAATTAACTACAATGTTCTAAACTAAAATACAATTAAATAAACTAAACTATAATACAAAAACAAACAAAGACTAAATTACAAAAAATAAAAAAAATTACAAGAATTTTAATCTAATTACACCTAATCTAAGCCCCCTAATAAAATAAAAAAGCCCCCCAAAATAGTACAATTCCCTACCCTAAACTAAATTACAAAGTAATCAGCTCTTTTACCAGCCCTTAAAAGGGCTTTTTGCGGGGCATTGCCCCAAAGTAATCAGCTCTTTTACCTGTAAAAGAAAACACAATCCCCCCCAACATTACAACCCACCACCCACACACCCCTACTCTAAAACCCACCCGATCCCCCCTTAAAAAAAACTAACACTACCCCCCTGAAGATCACCCTACCTTGAGCTGTCTTTAGCCAGCCGGCAACCGATGGGACAGAAGAGGACATCCGGACCAGCAGAATTCTTCATCCTATCCGGGCAGAAGAGGACATCCAGACCGGCAGACATCTTAATCGAGGTGGCATCTTCTATCTTCATCTTTCCGGAGTGGAGCCATCTTCTATCCAGCCGATGCGGAGCCATCTTCTTCTTCCGACTGACTAACGACGAATGAAGGTTCCTTTAAATGACGTCATCCAAGATGGTGTCCCTCGAATTCCGATTGGCTGACAGGATTCTATCAGCCAATCGGAATTTAGGTAGGAAAAATCTGATTGGTTGATTTAATCAGCCAATCGGATTGAAGTTCAATCCGATTGGCTGATTGGATCAGCCAATAGAATTGACCTTGCATTCTATTGGCTGATCCAATCAGCCAATCGGATTGAACTTTAATCCGATTGGCTGATTAAATCAACCACTCAGATTTTTCCTACCTTAATTCCGATTGGCTGATAGAATCCTATCAGCCAATCGGAATTCAAAGGGACGCCATCTTGGATGACGTCATTTAAAGGAACCTTCATTCATCGTTAGTCCGTCGGAAGAAGAGGATGGCTCCGCGTCGGCTGGATAGAAGATGGCTCCGCTCTGCTCTAGAAGGATGAAGATAGAAGATGCCGCCTGGATGAAGATGTCTGCCGGTCCGGATGTCCTCTTCTGCACGGATAGGATGAAGACTTCTGCCGGTCCGGATGTCCTCTTCTATCCCATCGGTTGCTGGCTGGCTGAAGACGGCTCAAGGTAGGGGGATCTTCAGGGGGGTAGTGTTAGGTTTTTTTAAGGGGGGATCAGGTGGGTTTTAGAGTAGGGGTGTGTGGGTGGTGGGTTGTAATGTTGGGGGGGTCTTGTATTTTTTTTACAGGTAAAAGAGCTGATTACTTTGGGGCAATGATCTGCAAAAAGCCCTTTTAAGGGCTGGTAAAAGAGCTAATTACTTTGTAATTTAGTTTAGGGTAGGGAATTTTATTATTTTGGGGGGCTTTTTTATTTTATTAGGGGGCTTAGATTAGGTGTAATTAGATTAAAATTCTTGTAATTTTTTTTTATTTTTTGTAATTTAGTGTTTGTTTTTCTTTGTATTATAGTTTAGTTTATTTAATTGTATTTTAGTTTAGATCATTGTAGTTAATTTATTTAATTAATTTATTGATAGTGTAGTGTTAGGTGTATTTGTAACTTAGGTTAGGATTTATTTTACAGGGAATTTTGTAATTATTTTAACTAGGTAGCTATTAAATAGTTATTAACTATTTAATAGCTATTGTACCTAGTTAAAATAAATAAATACAAAATAAAATAAATACAAAGTTGCCTGTAAAATAAATATCAATCCTAAAATAGCTACAATGTAACTATTAGTTATATTGTAGCTATATTAGGGTTTATTTTATAGGTAAGTATTTAGTTTTAAATAGGATTAATTTATTTAATGATAGTAATTTTAGTTCGCTTTATTTAAATTATATTTATCTTAAGGGGGTGTTAGGGTTAGACTTAGGTTTAGGGGTTAATAACTTTATTATAGTAGCGGCGACATTGGGGGTGGGAGATTAGGGGTTAATAATTGTAGGTCGGTGGCGGCAATGTTAGGGAGGGCAGATTAGGGGTAAATACAATTTATTATAGTGTTTGCGAGGCGGGAGTGCGGCGGTTTAGGGGTTAATACATTTATTATAGTGGCGACGATGTCCGGTCGGCAGATTAGGGGTTAATAAGTGTAGGTAGGTGGTGGCGACGTTGGGGGGGACAGATTAGGGGTTAATAAATATAATATAGGTGTCGGCGATGATAGGGACAGCAGATTAGGGGTTCATAGGGATAATGTAGGTGTCAGCGATAGCGGGGGCGACAGATTAGGGATTAATAAGTGTAAGACTAGGGGTGTTTAGACTCGGGGTTCATGTTAGGGTGTTAGGTGTAGACTTAGAAAGTGTTTCCCCATAGGAAACAATGGGGCTGCGTTAGGACTAGGAGCTGAACGCTGCTTTTTTGTAGGTGTTAGGGTTTTTTTCAGCCAGCTCAGCCCCATTGTTTCCTATGGGGAAATTTTCCAGCTTACAGCTACCGTAAGCAACGCTGGTATTGAGGGTTGAAGTGGAGCTAAATTTGGATCAACGTTCACTTTTCTGAGGCTAACGCAGCCATTCAGACAGCTCGTAATACCAGCGTTGTCTTAAGGGTGCACTGGAAAAAAGGCTTGTTAGCACCGCAGGTCTTTACCGACAAAACTCTAAATCTAGCGGATTGGTTCTTAAGAAAGGCCATCACTTGGAATTCGACCTATACACAAAACATACTGATAAAAATAGTCTTTTGAAATATAACAGCTTTCACCCTAGGTCACTAGTTAATTAATTGCCCAGAAGCCAGTTTCTTAGAGTTAAAAGAATAGTGGATAATAAGGATAGACAAAATGAGAGATTTAGGGAAATAACTAAGAAATTCACTGATAGGGGTTATCCAACAAAACTCTTAAATAATACCATTTAGACATTAGATGAAACTAAAAACAAAAGATCCAGAGAGGAAGACAATAGGCTAGTTTTTGTAAGCCAATATAGTCCCCTTAGTGATAAAATATCAAACCTCATCAGAAAAAACTGGCATGTGCTTAAAGAATGCAACATGGACATTAAACAGTTTCAGGAACCACCCCTCATGGCCCATAAGAGGGTAAAAAGCTTGAGGGATCATTTAATTCACACAGATATAGGGGTTGGCAAACAATATAAACAACTATTATTAGGGAAGAGAAACATGGGTACTTTCCCATGTCTTAACTGTATGAGCTGTAATTCAGTCATTAGAGGGGCTAATTTCCATCACCCACATAGTGGTAGAAGATTTGAGATTAAAGGGACACTGAACCCAAAAAAAATGTTTTGTAATTCAGATAGAGCATGCAATTTTAAACAACTTTCTAATTTACTCCTATTATCAATTTTTCTTTGTTCTCTTGCTATCATTATTTGAAAAAGAAGGCATCAATGCTTTTTTTGGGTTCAGTACTCTGGACAGCAATTTTTTATTGGTGGATGAATTTATCCACCAATCAGCAAGGACAACCCAGGTTGTTCACCAAAAATGGGCCGGCATCTAAACCTACATTCTTGCATTTTAAATAAAGATACCAAGAGAATGAAGAAAATTTGATAACAGGAGTAAATTAGAAAGTTGCTTAAAATTTCATGCTCAATCTGAATCATGAAAGAAAAATTTTGGGTACAGTGCCCCTTTAAGTATCACTACACATGTGAGACTACTCATGTAGTCTATTTAATTAAATGCCCATGCTCTATGGTATACATAGGGGAAATAACACGCAAAGTAAGGGACCGCATGAGCCAGCACAGGTCCAATATTAGGTGCAAAAATTTTGAAGCCCCTGTGTCAGGCCATTTTCTAGAAAAAGGGCACAATATCAGCCAATTGAGATGGCAAATAATAGATCACATTCCCCAGAATAGGATGGGTATTAATAGGGAGCGTCTCCTAAAACAGAAGGAAATGTGGTGGGTGCATAGAATGGAAACTCTTACCCCAAAAGGGCTCAACAGAGACTATGACTTGTCTTGTTTCTTTTAATTGTATCAGTAGGTATCTATATGTTCTTTTTTCCAAAACAAAAAAAGCTTTGATTATTCCACTAGCTACATCTGATCAAGTTTTATTGTTTCTACATTTTTTATATGTTTAATTTAATATGTAGGTTTTATACTATTTTTGCTATAGTTAATATGTAGATATTGCTTAATATAATGAATATTTATATGTGTATGTTTATATTTGGCCACTAGAGGGAGCATCTCCCCAATTGCTGGGGATGAGGGCGCCAAAATAAGGGTATTTAAATGTGTGTTTGGCCATTACAAACTATCAAGCATGAGTAAGGGGCTGTGACCCCGAAACGTTGCTATTCCTAAGTGTCAATAAACTTTTGTTAAAGTGATGAAGACCTATCTTTGTATTTATACGTTTACCTGGACTTGGCAGCATCCAGTGGTCATTCATGCACTCATTCTGGAGTGTGTGCTGTTCCTACTTGAATCTTATGTCTC
The DNA here is from genome assembly GCF_027579735.1 of Bombina bombina. NCBI lineage: Eukaryota > Metazoa > Chordata > Amphibia > Anura > Bombinatoridae > Bombina > Bombina bombina. Next base: position 148,011,936 of record NC_069505.1, on the reverse strand, counting down.
ATAGCAAGAGTAACTGTCATCACTTATTGGATTCAAAATATTTCTCAACCATTAGCTATACTTTTCTGATAGTTCTTCTCTCTTTAAGTTTAGAAGGAAAAAAGCAAAAACCTGTTGCCTCTGTCAAAGTGATCAAGTATTAATATTGTATTTAACCTGTGTTACTGTTTCCCAGAAAATCTAAGGTTGAATGGGTTATCCTTGTTCATTTGTTATTCTGAAGACTGCACAACGCCTTGTCAGAAAGGTTATATGTCTTCCAGGTTTGATACCATAGGGTAGATTTACCAAGCAGCTGATACTACAATCTACCTCCGATGTTTCCGAATCTCCAGAAACGAGTTAAGAAGCAGCGGTCATAAGACATTTGATAAATCGGCCCCATGAATCTATTTGCTGAGTCAGCTCTTGGAAGATAGCCCTAAATTAGATATATCTATTTCCTAAACACACTATGGTTTCTTTAAGACAGTTCTTATTTTAAAGATTCTATAGACAAGAAATTGGACTAATAACAAGTAATTTTTAACCTGCTATAGGTTTGTCTGTCTAGGGGTCATCAGTTGTTGGAACTAGTGTAGCTAATTTATCCCCTCAACGACAGCCAATGTATACTGTACATCGGTTATCAGTTGAGCTTCCAGGAGTGTAATAGCACGGGTCTCAGCGACAGTGACAAGACCGTGCTATTTCTACATGTTTCAGGCATGCTGTTAAATCTCTTAAAGCCCCATGCAACAGTGTACATACAGGCTCTTGTTGTTGTATTATTTTGTCCCTCACAGGCATACGTAGTAAGAAGGATCTGTCCAAAGCTGCTGCTAATACCGTATCACAATTGTGGAAACTGATTCATCTGCCAATTACACAGACTGGGATACGCCTTGAGAGGAAGATATCACTTCTTAAAGAACCTCCGGTGTAAGTAAAAGTAAAAATCTTTTGCTTGGTTCTTTTTCTTCGTTTGATTTGAAAATGTCTGTGTTCCAGCTCCTATCCTGATCTGATGTGAAACATTGTACCACAAGTCACCTGGCCTTCTGTTTGGATTCTAGCTTCGCAGCAATTCCTATATACCATTGTGATACTACACTTCGTGTCTCACCATTGGTTCCTTTGGGACATTTAGTCATTTTGTTTTTGGATTTATTTCATTTTGTTTTTCTAATCTATTTTACTCTGTTTTATGCCTTTTGTTTATACATACGTCTGATCAGCGTATTTCTTGTACCTTTTTAATAAATTGTGCTTTTTTGATACATTTCACACTTGAGAGTTAGCCGTATTTCTTGATTTGCAACATATTGCTACTATTTGATTTACCCAATTTGATTTATCTGATTTAAGCTGTTAGTGCTGTGGGTAGAGTTATCTATTACTTGGTAGTAGTTTTCTCATTAGCATTCACATTTGTATTGGTGGTTTGGGATCCTCCTTTATCCCATTGGCTTATCAGGTCTAACCAGCGCAGGGAAGAATACATTTTTTGTTATTGTTATTTACATACAGGGTACATCACTGTCATTAATGGGTTAAATAATGTGTAGATTGATTCAGGTTTTTATCACAATGTATAAATAGAGAAGAGTATTACATGAACATTTATTTCCTGTTACTTTCAAAATTTAAATATCTTTGACTTAACTTCTTTTCTTACAAATAAGTTTTGTTTTTTTCTTAGTTTAATGTCAGTTGAATATATTGAATAGGATAGCTCAAAGCTTGCAAATGTCATATTGGACCAGAAAACCCTGCATGCAAAGTATGAATAGTACTGGAAAATTACTTAGTGCCCCCTTAAATACAATTCCAATTCTTGTCTGTCTGTTTTATCTCCTCGTTGTATTCTCTGCAGCTGACACAATCTGCCAACTCTAACATTTAAACTTCTTGGAGCAAAGAAATGAATTTCCATAAAATGCAAATAGATATTTGCATTTGCTTATTTTGCAGAAAACATTTAGATGTGATAAAAGCTTCCTTTTTAGTTAGAGTGGGGTATATTATATTTTAAGTCTTCAAATACATTCTAACACAACCCAAGAACAATAAAAATGCATTCTAACTTACCCCAAGAACAATAAAAATGTCTGCAAAAAGAAGCTTAAAGTAACTTAAGTAGAGATGTTCATTCAGGCTGATTTCTTGAGTTGTTTGATACAAACAGTCAAATACATTATTGGATGAAACAGATAAAAACAAATGACTGCTTGATGAAATAGATTTGTTTATTCAATTTGGCACCAAAACAAGTTGCAGGAACTGGGGGGGGGGGAGGAGTTATAATGTTTGGTTAATAAGGTCCTTTGTTTGTAATGATGTACAGGGGGTCTTACCATTCATTTGTCCATCGCCCCCTGTTTAATCCCGCCATAGTATTAATGACTGATGTTAGGGATAGCTGGTCAAGCACTAAATGCTGGAATTTAGTCATACAGGAGTTGTATGTTCTTTTAATATTGAAAAATAGGTTCTTTTAATTGTTCAAATCCTAAAATGTAAGATTTTTTTATTAATATCAATTGTCTATATTAGCTGTTCCCATTGAAAATCATGGTAACAAATCTAAATCCAATATTCGTCCGAATAGAATGTTTGCATGGACAAAATTTGGCCAAACCGAATGATTTTAAAAATCCAAAATAAATATTTTGCTGGTGCACATGTCTACTTTTAAAGTGCCATAAAACATTTTGAGTTATGTACATATTCTAAAAGGGTCAACTGAGATAAAACAGTGTATGAAAAAAAAGTGTAAAAAAAGCTTATAGGTATTTTAATTAAATTTCCAAAAATCTACAAAATTATTACACTTTAGTGTTCCCAAGTGAAGCTTGCTGCCCCCCCCCCTTTCAGTGTATTACTCCAAACCCTGAGATATCATTTAAGAAAGTGGGCACGAGAGGATAATTACCTATGCAAGTAAGGGGGGGGTTGAAAAGGGACATCAGATACTGCTATTGTTTGTTGCAAAGAGGCTTGCTTGTTTTCATGAGGATAATGTCACATGCTTTGTGAAAGCTTCATCATTATACTGTGCACTGCTTTAGTCAGGTGTCATGTGACTGTGCCCCCTACCGTGTATGTGCACAAGTGCATTCTGCCATAGCCATGGCCTGTATAGCCCCTTCCATATATGGAAATGTCCAGGAGGGAGCTTGCTGCAAACAAAACTATGCCTGAATTAAAGAGGTTAACAAGAGTTAAAAAAGAAACCATTTCTACTTTTGTTCTAAAATGGGAATCACAGGATTGGTTAATCTCATATGGCACTGTCACTTTCTACCAAAATGCCCAATCATATCCTAAACTTATGCATAAATATTTTCATGGCTGTAAAACTAGTTGAGGTGTATATAAAATATAATAAAGAGTATTTATTATATACATTTTTTGGGGAATCAGCAAAATCGGTTTTAAGAGGTGAAATTGTAGCATATGTTAGTGCAATAAAGAAAAAACAAAAAAAGAGAGAGGAAGAGGTCTTAATATTTATTACTAACTCGTTTAATAATTATACCAGCAATCCAATGGAGGAAAATTGGAATAAATATAATAAAGCCAAAAAAGAAAGAGATACACCCTTGATGTATAAGGCGACACAGATGGACCTGAAAGTAAAAGCAAAATTTTATAGGTTAAAAAAAAACAGGGAAATTATTGGCCAATATTACAAAATTTAGAAGTAAGACAAATGAAATTAGTACTTTAAAATATATAATTTTAGAATTTTTTTCTGATCACTTTCAAGAGCTTTATTCAGATAGAGAACCAAATAAGAGTAAAAAGGAGGCTTTCTGGTCCAAAATTGAGTGTATTAAAATTAATTTAGAATCCCTGGATATGATAAATGCTGTTAGGATATGTTTAGTTGTTTTAGAGAACACTACAATTACAGCTTACTGCTTTATGCAGGACCACTCAGTCTCACACCTTACCTCGGATTCCCACAGATTTAACTTAAGGGAACCCTGATATGCTCATTGATCTGAGGGTCACTACAGCAGGGTAGCTGATTGAAAACGGAACCTTCACGCAACAATAACTGCTTGTAGCAGATAAGAGAGTAAGTCTTATAGGAATGTGACTTCAGCAGTAGTGAAAGAGTTAATTAGTGCAGGTGCCTTAATTCAAACAGTCTAGCAGTAAAAATAGTTTATGCAGCAGGCTTTAGCAAACACACTGAAATTCACACAGAACTTTGATAAATGTAAACCATACTTTGATAATGAATAGTAGTAATTTCCAGAGTTGTTCAATCAGAGTAATATAAGCTGTGTTTAACTGATGAAACAGATACAGTTTAAGTTAAAGCAAACAGTTCATTTCAAGCACAATAGAGGTTAATTGTTGTTAAGTTTGAAATATGCTTAGGCAGTCCGATAATGAATAATGGTAGTTGTAATAATCTTTGTCACAGTTATATGTTTGCAATTTGGGAAGTAGCAGTAAGAGGTTTAGTGCATATTTGATATCTGAAGCGTATATGAATATCCAGCAAGTGAAAGTTTCACAAATAATATATATAGCAAGCGTAAGTGTAATGAGGTTGCAGCAATACACACAGTTCATAGAATGCAATATATACAGACCAGTATTATTGGAGATGATGTTAGCACAGAGCAATACAGTTACCAGACAGCAACAAGTCCCAGCGGTATCACAGAGAGCCTGGCTGAGAACCGCGGCGGGAGAATGACGGGCGTGACGTCACACGCTGCAGGGAACAACCTCAATACAGGAGAGAGACTGAGAAATCTCTCAGAGAACAAACGGAGCAAAACTTCAGGCACAAAAGAAAATCTGCAGGTTGATTCGAGTAGGCAGAAACTCAGGGTGAGTAATAAGTTGAAAATACAAAGTTGTATAAACGGCTAGGTCTCTTCTGAAGCAGCTTGACACTGAGCAACAAATTACCAAGCAATGAGTTCTGTTGGGAGGAGCCTTAAATAGGGGTAGTGAGTTCACATTCTTAAAGGCACAGTGTGAGAAGAGATAAATCCCTGACAGGACACCCCCCCCAAGGAGCCGCTCCGCGGATCAAGGACCAGGACGATCAGGATTTCTACGATGAAACAAGGAAACAAGACGTGGTGCAGAGACATTATTGGAAGGCTCCCAAGAGTCCTCCTCAGGACCAAACCCTTTCCAACTGACAAGATATTGAAGTTGATTACGATGGTAACGAGAGTCTAGGATAGACTCAATCTCATATTCCATGCCATCAATGACTGAAGGATCCACCGGGTCATTCTGAGTCGTGTCTCTGATTGTACTGTACGGTTTCAAAAGAGAAACGTGGAATGTGGGATGTATCTTTAGAGAGTCTGGTAGTTTAAGTGTTACAGCATTAACATTGATGACCTTTTGTATTGGATAAGGCCCTAAATATAGAGAAGCGAGTTTTTTGGATGGAACTTGTAAGCGTAAATGTCTAGTGCTTAACCAGACTTTGTCACCAATCTTAACCAGACTTTGTCACCAATCTTGTAAGCTGGGGGCTTGGATCTACGTAGATCGTAATGGTGTTTCTGAACAGCCTGAGCCTCTAGTAAAACTTCTTTCAATGTTGTGAAATTGGTGGCAATGGTGTTAACAAGATCATTAACTATAGGCATGTCGGAATTGTTGATGCGATTTGGGTAGTATGAAGGATGAAATCCGTAGTTGATGTAAAATGGTGTCATTTTAGTTGATGAATTTACGGCATTATTATGGGCAAATTCTGCAGTAGCAAGTAGAGAATGCCAGTTATCTTGTTGTTGAGTGCAGTAGCAACGAAGGTACTGCTCTAATGTTTGATTTGTTCTTTCAGTTTGACCATTCGTTTGTGGATGATAAGCGGTACTCAAACGTTTAGTAATGTTAAGAGAGGAGCACAGTTGATTCCAAAACCTTGAGGTGAATTGCGTACCTCTATCTGTGGTAATTGTTTCAGGCAGACCATGTAGTTTTACAATATGATTCAAAAAAAGTGAAGCAGTTTCTGAAGATGTAGGCAATCCTCTATGTGGTAGGAAATGTGCCATTTTAGAGAATAAGTCCACTACTACTAATATGGTGTTATAATTAGCTGATGAAGGTAGATCAACAATAAAATCCATAGCAATCGCTGCCCAAGGTCTGTCTGGTACTGGTAAAGAGAGAAGGTAACCATAGGGACTCTTATGCTGATGTTTCTTAGTTGTACATACCATACAGGAATCAATATACTGTTTAATAGTATCATTCATCTTTGGCCACCAGTAATTCCTTTTAATCAAATGAGCAGTTCTATGAACTCCAGGATGACCAGCCAATAAAGAGTCGTGAGCAGAGGTAAGTATCTCATTCCTGAGAGAAGGAGGTATATATAATAGAGTGCCATGGTAGTATAAGTTGTCTGAATGTTTTAGTACATCCAAATGACCCAAAGATGAATCATCCTTCAAATGTTCTTGTAAGATGGTTTTAAACTCAGTTGTTAAACAAATAATTCTATCCGGAGGTATGATAGATGAAGGAGAAACCACATCAGTAGGACGAGGGTCTTTTCTAGAAAGAGCATCAGCTTTCATATTTTTGGATCCTGGTCTATAAGTAATGACGTAATCAAAACGAGAAAAGAACAAACTCCATCGAACCTGGCGAGCAGTAAGGGTCTTGTTTGATTTTAAATATTCTAAATTTCGGTGATCAGTATAGATGGTGATTGGATATGTTGCACCCTCTAGGAGGTGTCGCCAAAACTCCAAAGCTGATTTGATTGCAAGAAGTTCCTTATCACCGATTCCATAATTAATCTCTGCTGAACTCATAGTTCTAGAATAGTAAGAGACAGGATGCAAAGGTTCTTTTTCAGAACGTCTTTGAGGTAAAACAGCCCCCACAGCAAACTCAGAAGCATCAACTTCTAGCGTAAATTGACATGTGGGATCTGGAAATTGTAAAATAGGGGCTGAAACAAATTTAGTTTTTAGAGTATTAAAGGAATGATCAGCATCTTGATTCCATACAAACTTAACTTGCTTACGTGTTAGTGTAGTGAGAGGTCTGACAATAAGAGAAAAATCTTTAATGAACTTTCTATAAAAGTTCGCAAAGCCAAGGAATCTTTGAACATCTTTTTTATTACGTGGAATAGGCCAATTAGTGATAGCTTCTACTTTGCTTGACTCCATTGAAATTCCAGCTGGTGAGATGCAATAACCAAGGAATGATATGGTGTTTGTATTAAAAATACATTTTTCAAGCTTTGCATATAGATGGTGTGCCCTTAAACGTGTCAATACTTGTTTGACATGTACAATGTGAGCCTGTAGAGAATTTGAGTAAACCAAGATGTCATCCAAGTATACGACAATACAAATATCTAATAAATCATGAAAGACATCATTTATAAAACATTGAAAAGTCGCTGGGGCATTGCACAACCCAAAGGGCATTACAGTGTATTCATACAAACCGTATCTAGTACGAAATGCAGTTAACCATTCATCCCCTGCCCTCATCCTAATCAAATTGTAAGCACCTCTGAGGTCAAGTTTAGTAAAAACTGTGGCACCTTGTAAACGTTCAATAAGTTCAGGTATGAGGGGCAGGGGGTATCTGTTCTTTTTTGTGCATTTGTTCAACTGTCTATAATCGATGATGGGTCTAAGACTGCCATCCTTGTTTTTTACAAAGAACATTGCTGCAGCTGCAGAAGAGGTGGAAGGTCTAATAAAGCCTTTTTTCAGGTTATCATCTAAATATTCTTTTAAATTATTTAATTCTGGCTGTGACAATGGATATATATGTCCATATGGTATGGAGCTTCCAGGTATAAGATCAATAGGACAGTCATAGTCTCTGTGTGGAGGTAAAGACTCAGCCTCCTTTTTGTCAAAAACATCAGCAAATTCACTATAACATTCTGGTAACTTATGTTCAGTGATATGACAAAGTGTGTGTACCCCAAAACAGGATTGTTTACAGTGGTTTGAATCAAAAACTACTGATGCTGTGGACCACGATATAGTGGGATTATGCTTTATTAACCAATTCAGTCCAAGGATTAGTGGATAAACAGAAGATGGAAGAACATCAAAACAAATAAGCTCTGTGTGTCCTGAAGGGGTAACCACTTTGAGTGGGATAGTGTGGTGAGTTATGGGACCAGAGCTAAAGAATGAACCGTCAACCAGACGAATAGCTAATGCAACACTCTTCTTTATTAGTGGGATGTGATTATTAACAACAAAAGTGTTATCAGCAAAATTCCCAGAAGCCCCAGAGTCAATTATGGCCTGAACGTTTATCTTCTGATGGGACCACTGTAAGGAGACATAAATAGATACATGAGATTTTATGCTGTCAACCAAATTAACTGTATGGTTATTGAATGAAGTCTTGCCCTTCTTTTGTCGAATCAGAGAGGGACAGTCCTTAACTGCATGGTTCTTTTCAGCACAGTATAGACATAAGTTTAGTAGCTTACGCCTAGCTTTCTCCTCAGGTCTCAAGGGTCCCCTAATAACTGCAACATCCATGGGTTCTTCTATGGGTCTAGTGAATGCTGTGGAAGGAGTTGAGTGATGATAATTGGGGTTTCTTCTGGGGGTAGTCTCTGAATAAGATCTCTCTGACTTCCTTTCCCTAAGTCGACAATCTATGCCAATAGAGAGAGTCATCAATTCATCCAAATCCTCTGGAATCACACCCCTTGCCAACTCATCCTTAACTGCATCATTGAGTCCCAGACGGAACTGATTGCGTAGAGCAGGAATATTCCACAGGGTGTCAGGAGCCCATCTTTTAAATTCAGTAATGTAGTCTTCTACCATTCTTTTGCCCTGCCTTAGAGACCTAATGGCAGTTTCAGCAGTATTTTTTCTATTGTGATCTTCATATAAGAGAGACATAGCAGAAAAAAAATCTTCTAGGGAATTTAGGATAGGATCATTTTTTTCATAAAAAGCATTGGCCCAAGACCTGGCCTCACCTCTGAGAAATTAAATTACAGTTAGAACTCTAATCCTGTCAGTTGGGTATGACTTAGGTTTCAAAGTAAAAAGCAGAGTGCAGGAATTCCTGAAATCCCTAAACATAGCTCTATCCCCAGAGAACTTTTCAGGTGGACTAACAATGGGTTCTGGAGTTGACTCAACATTAGGAGTTTTGTTAGCAAGATGATCATTAATAAAAAAAAATTATACTCTGATTCTCTAGTTGTATATCCCTTAAGCCTTGAATCATGTGATCCATACTCTGAGCTAAAGATCCAACTCTCCTGGACAGTTCACTTACATCCATGATTTTAGCTGTTAGTAGTATTCCTTTTTTAAGGCTTGGTAATATGTTAGGATATGTTTAGTTGTTTTAGAGAACACTACAATTACAGCTTACTGCTTTATGCAGGACCACTCAGTCTCACACCTTACCTCGGATTCCCACAGATTTAACTTAAGGGAACCCTGATATGCTCATTGATCTGAGGGTCACTACAGCAGGGTAGCTGAGTGAAAACGGAACCTTCACGCAACAATAACTGCTTGTAGCAGATAAGAGAGTAAGTCTTATAGGAATGTGACTTCAGCAGTAGTGAAAGAGTTAATTAGTGCAGGTGCCTTAATTCAAACAGTCTAGCAGTAAAAATAGTTTATGCAGCAGGCTTTAGCAAACACACTGAAATTCACACAGAACTTTGATAAATGTAAACCATACTTTGATAATGAATAGTAGTAATTTCCAGAGTTGTTCAATCAGAGTAATATAAGCTGTGTTTAACTGATGAAACAGATACAGTTTAAGTTAAAGCAAACAGTTCATTTCAAGCACAATAGAGGTTAATTGTTGTTAAGTTTGAAATATGCTTAGGCAGTCCGATAATGAATAATGGTAGTTGTAATAATCTTTGTCACAGTTATATGTTTGCAATTTGGTAAGTAGCAGTAAGAGGTTTAGTGCATATTTGATATCTGAAGCGTATATGAATATCCAGCAAGTGAAAGTTTCACAAATAATATATATAGCAAGCGTAAGTGTAATGAGGTTGCAGCAATACACACAGTTCATAGAATGCAATATATACAGACCAGTATTATTGGAGATGATGTTAGCACAGAGCAATACAGTTACCAGACAGCAACAAGTCCCAGCGGTATCACAGAGAGCCTGGCTGAGAACCGCGGCGGGAGAATGACGGGCGTGACGTCACACGCTGCAGGGAACAACCTCAATACAGGAGAGAGACTGAGAAATCTCTCAGAGAACAAACGGAGCAAAACTTCAGGCACAAAAGAAAATCTGCAGGTTGATTCGAGTAGGCAGAAACTCAGGGTGAGTAATAAGTTGAAAATACAAAGTTGTATAAACGGCTAGGTCTCTTCTGAAGCAGCTTGACACTGAGCAACAAATTACCAAGCAATGAGTTCTGTTGGGAGGAGCCTTAAATAGGGGTAGTGAGTTCACATTCTTAAAGGCACAGTGTGAGAAGAGATAAATCCCTGACAAATGCACCCATCACAGAGGAGGAAATCTCCAAAGCTACTGGAAAATTAGCAGGATCTAAAGCTCCTGGCCCTGATCTTCTTCCAAATGAGTTTTATGAAATATTGAGTGCAGAGCTAACCTCTACTTTAGTAAAATTATTTAATTATTATTATACACAAGAAAATGAAATGTCTAAGAACTTTACAGCATCATGGACAACTTTAATATTAAAACAAGATAAAGACCCAGAGTTGAAAGATTCCTATAGACCCATTTCGTTATTGAATACAGATTATAAATTAATGACACATATTATTGCTGCACGTTTTTAATTTCCATTAAAATAAGTGATTCATTTAGATCAAACGGGTTTTATGAAGGGGAGAAATTCAGCTGCAAATATTAGGAAAGGGGCGTTAATTTTAGACCATTATTAAAATCAATCTAAAACAGAAATAGAATCAATGACCTTAGATAAAGCGATAATATCGGTAGACACCGAAAAAGCATTTGATTGTATATACTGGGAAAATTTATTCTTTTCATTAGAAAAATTTGGCTTCACAGGTAGATGTCTTGAACTGATAAAAAAGATATATAACACCCACATGTATATTTATTAGTAAACGGTATGTTATCTAGAAGAATTATCTTGGGAAGAGGAACAAGACAGGGTTGTCCAATGTCCCCTATACTTTTTAACATTGTTATAGAATCACTGGCAATTATGATTAGGCAGGAAATCCAGGGTATATTAATTGGAGGAAAATCAATTCATTTGGCACTTTATGCTGATGATCTTTTGCTGTTTATAAGAAATACGAAAGAAAGTATTCCCCAGATTCTGAAAATAATAGATGAATATAGTTCCTTTTCTGGGTATAGGGTTAATACCTTAAAATCGGAGATATTATGGTTATATAGAAATAAGGAGTCTAATAGGAATAACCCATTTAAGATAGTGATTAATTCATTTAAGTACCTGGGTATGCACATTGCTTCAGATCTAGATAAATGGTACATGCTTAATGTTTCTCCAATTTTTAGTAAGGTAAAGGAAAAGCTGCAGATATGGGCCAAGTTGCCACTTTCATTATCTGGAAGAGTAAATTTGTTTAAAATGATAGCCCTGCCAAAATTTGTATATATTATTCAAAATATACCTTTTTTATTTAAAAAAAAAAAAAGATCTACAGGATTTACAGACAACTATAACAAAGTTTTTATGAGCTATGAGAAATCCAAGGATAGCAAGTAAAAGATTAAGTTTACCTAAACAATTTGGAGGCATGGGTCTTCCTAGTTTTTAACTTTATAATTCAGTTCACTTAGCAAGGATAGTTGTTGAATGGTTCTGGGATATTTCTTACTATTCGGTCCTGGAATTACAAAAAGAACTAATAAAACCCTTTCTTTTACATACAGCTGCACATATTAAATATACTAACCTGCCCTCAGAAATAAAAAAAATAAAAACTATTTCTACTCCTATCCGTGGCTGGCAAAAAATATGCTCAAAGTTAGAAGAGAAGTTTGAGGTCTCAAGATATCTGACAATAGAAGGTAATCCTGATTTTCCAGAAGGCTTAAACAATAGAGTATTTAAAAAATGGAAAGAGGAAGGCCTCGTAGTAATATCACAAATTATTAGTCAGGACCAGCATAAGATTAAAACTTTTCAAAATTTAAAGGAGGAATTTAACTTAGATAATAAAGAATTGTATGCCTATCTACAAATCAGACACTACACGTATGGTTTGCTTAGAACTTTTGGCAGAGAGTGGAAATGGAGTAAGTTATATCAATGGATTGGATTAGTAAGAGCTGGTATTTGTACTATATCCCCTTAGTACCGATTATTAATTGCCTCGAAAGGAGAGGTAAATTTGTCATATAGCCAGTAAGTGGACTGGAAATCTGGACCTTCTAGAAATTAATGCTGATATAGTCAAAAAATCGATATAAAGAGCTAAGAGAAATACACTTTCAGCCAAATGGAGAGAAGCTCATCTAAAACTTCTCTACCAAGCTTATTACACACATAAAAAAGGTCATGCATGGAAAAATAATCAATTTGATAAATGTTGTAAATGTTATTTAATAGCGGCAGATTTAATTTATTTAATTTGGCAAAGTCCAAAAATAAACCAATTTTGGAGGAAAATAGAGTTTTGGCTGAATATACATAGAAAGGTTAAACTGGGTTTAGAACAGATATTGGCCTAGATTTGGAGTTTGGCGTTAGCCGTGAAAACCAGCGTTAGAGGCCCCTAACGCTGGTTTCTTACGGACTCTGGTATTTCGAGTTCATTTACCGACACTCAAAAATCACCCAACGCTCAAATTTCTACCGACACCTCAGACCCAGTAGTAAACATATACCGACAAAATAAACATTCACGAATCACAAAACAAATATTACACAAAGTACACTTACACTCATACAAACACTACACTATGTTTATTTTTCAGATTTAATAATTTTTCATCAAAATACAAAGGATCAAAGTTGTGAGATCTCGGGTGTTAGTAAAAAAACTACACAAATCCATTTTCCCATTGACTTACATTGACACACGGGAAAAGACCCTCATATACCTACATCTAACTAATAACATTATCACAAATATACACTCATCGATGCATACAAACAATATACACCACATGACATACAAAAAATATTTATTTATTACAAAAAGAACACGATTTAGTGACTTTTTGACACAAGCTCATGACGTCACTCACTTTACGAGGAAAACCAGTCTTAGAAAAAAAAAATTACCAAATTTTAGAGCCTCCATTGACTTCTATTGGGAAGACGTGCTCGTGCACGCGAAACCCACATTTCCCTAACACACGCAAATAGCGTAGACAGAAAAACTCCAAATACCAGTGCTAGAAAATACATACTTTTATGCGTTAGACCCAGCTATGATAAATAGATCAAGAAATGACTATTTCCCTATGGTGGATTTATGGATTTTACTTTTTGAATATTCACAACACCATTAAATTGTTTCAGACTTTTATATTACATCAACTACAAATCAACATCACTAGTAACAAACTTTTTGTTATCAAAATATTACATTTAAACGGACACCAAAATAATGTAAACTTTTCTGGATTCACAAACACTACACAATGGGAAAAAATTCTCATTTACCTTTATTATTGCATTTCAGTTATTTAACTCATATGCTTGCAGCAACAGCATATCTATATAGGCTTAACACATGATCAGTCATGGATGCACATACATTACTTTTAACATTCACTCATACATGTGCATTCAAATGATGGGGAAAAAACACATTACATTCTCTCTAGGAATCACAAAACAGAACATATGGATTTTACTGTACTTTTAACATCATGATTCCATCACCAGAAACCATTAGGAATTACGTACAACAAGAACATCATTACACAAGATTACAGATGTCACTTTATGGGAAGGAACAACAATGTCAGACCGCTATATAGAAGTCAGCATATGTGGGACACAATCACAATATATACGTACATGTACATAACACGCATCACCCATCACGCAACCACAAAGCACACATTTAGATTTTATTCAGCACACAATAACAATGTAGTCAAATACAACAACACAATGAGGATTTCAGAACTACATAGGCAGGTTAATAATATCATGACGTCATTAGAAGATTCAACCATACACATCACAGATTCACGACTGTACCGCCCCTTTCGGAACTTTAACACTCAATACTACAATACAACATATACGTAAATAACAGTTTGGAACAGCATTATTAGGGAGATTTGAATGGGACAATTAATAAATATTGTCCGATCGCAAGTCACTTATATATATAATACTACAGATGACAGCCGGAAGTTCTTCAGTATTAGTGCGATTTTAATGGGACGCCTACAATATTTACATCTCGGCAATCACTTATATATACAATACTACAGATGACAGTCGGAAGTTATTCAGTATTAGTGCCATTTGAATGGGACGCATACAATATTGACTGCTCGGCAATCACTTATATATACAATACTACAGATGACAGCCGGAAGTTATTCAGTATTAGTGCGATTTGAATGGGACGCATACAATATTGACAGCTCGGCAATCACTTATATATACAATACTACAGATGACAGCCGGAAGTTCTTCAGTATTAGTGCGATTTGAAAGGGACGCATACAATATTCACATCTCGGCAATCACTTATATATACAATACTACAGATGGCAGACGGGAAGTTCAGAATTATTATTGCGATTTGAAAGGGACGCATACAATATTGACAGCTCGGCAATCACTTATATATACAATACTACAGATGACAGCCGGAAGTTCTTCAGTATTAGTGCGATTTGAAAGGGACGCATACAATATTCACATCTCGGCAATCACTTATATATACAATACTACAGATGACAGCCGGAAGTTCTTCAGTGTTAGTGCGATTTGAAAGGGACGCATACAATATTTACAGCTCGGCAATCACTTATATATACAATACTACAGATGACAGCTGGAAGTTCTTCAGTATTAGTGCGATTTGAAAGGGATGCATACAATATTCACATCTCGGCAATCACTTATATATACAATACTACAGATGACAGCCGGAAGTTCTTCAGTATTAGTGCGATTTGAAAGGGACGCATACAATATTTACAGCTCGGCAATCACTTATATATACAATATTACAGATGACAGCCGGAAGTTCTTCAGTATTAGTGCGATTTGAAAGGGACGCATACAATATTCACATCTCGGCAATCACTTATATATACAATACTACAGATGGCAGACGGGAAGTTCGGAATTATTATTGCGATTTTACAGGGACGCATACAATATTGACTGCTCGGCAATCACTTATATATACAATACTACAGATGGCAGACGGGAAGTTCGGAATTATTATTGCGATTTTAAAGGGACGCATACAATATTGAAATCTCGGCAATCACTTATATATATACAATACTACAGATGGCAGATGTTACTTTATCGTTTACAAACAATATTGCAGCAACATTGATCGATCACATTCGATGCACATTATACACAACTATGCACTTTCATTCAAGTTAGCCTGGACGTGTGCTTGTTACTATAAGATCGCGTTTAAGAAATATTGATTACGCATATGATCAAACATTACAAACATGCACTGTATGTGTGATATTTGACACTTTCACATTGAGATTCATTGTTGGAAAACAACATTTCAGCAAACAACCAAAAAACGCCCACTGTGAAAGCATTCGCGCCGCTCACATACAAACAGGTGAATACAATCAGCAATCATTACAAACTCACTACCATTAGACTAATCGTACTATAAATCCCACAAACAACATGGCCAAAGCATCACTTGTGATCCACATTAGATCAAGTTCATACCTTGTTACGCTGTTTTGAAAGATGGATGACGATGACATGGTAGACGCTGCTGGTGCTGCTATTGGCGAACTAGCTGTTGGTCGAATCAGGCAGCCTCGGCGGCTCAGACTGAGATGAAGGGGTCGTCTGGTTCGAGGTCCTCCTGTCTACAGGGTGAGACCCACCTTGGAAAACATGAGCGACTTTGAGGTTTATGATAAGTATCGGCTCGATCGCGAACAGCTCATTGGCCTTTACGATCTTCTTAAACCTCATTTGGAGCCACGTATAAGAATAAGGACTGCTGTTCCCGCCATGAGTAAGATGCTAAGCTGTCTATACGTCCTGGCCTCCGGGAGTTTTCAATCCGGAGAACTGTACATGCATGGCCTGGCTCAAGGTACAATCTCTGTGGTGTTTGATAACTTTCTGGACGCCATGGTACGTATCAGTAAGCCATACATAGGATTCCCACAGAATGATGGTGATTGGAGGCGCCTGAAGCGGGAATTCTTTGATATTGCTCAATTGCCCAATGTCTTGGGAGCCATAGATTGTACCCACATTGCGCTGCGTGCTCCAATTGATGACTTGCCCTTCAGAAATCGCAAACATTTTCATAGCCTCAACGTGCAGTATGTTTGTGACGCACGGATGAGGATTATACATGTGTGTGCGAATTTTGGAGGGGCTAGTCATGATGCCCGCATCCTCTCTCTGTCGTCCCTGTGGAGACCGTTTGAGGAAAGACAAATGCCCCCTGGTTATCTCGTTGGTGAGTATTTGTGCACAACATGGTTAATTAGTTTGACAATTGCCACTGTAGTTTTAAAATGTTAGCGTAATGTTCAGCTATAGGGTGCAATTTAACTATTTATTTTTTTCCCCCGCTAATGTCTACTTTTAGTTCAATGCAGATATGTAGCATGTCTTACCTTAAATGTTCAGATAGAGAATGCAATGTAACCATGTAGTTTGCATTGTACACAAGGTTTGGTTTAGGAGAAATATGCATATGTAGCATGTCTTAGCTGAAATGGGAAGATATTAGCGAATGCAATTTAACCATGTCATTGTCTCTTTCCGCTAATGTCTTTTAGTTCAATGCAGATATGTAGCATGTTTTACCTTAAATGCTCAGATAGAGAATGCAATGTAACCATGTAGTTTGCATTTTACACAAGGTTTGGTTTAGGAGAAATATGCATATGTAGCATGTCTTAGCTGAAATGGCAAGATATTAGCGAATGCAATTTAACCATGTCATTGTCTCTTTCCGCTAATGTCTTTTAGTTCAATGCAGATATGTAGCATGTCTTACCTTAAATGCTCAGATAGAGAATGCAATGTAACCATGTAGTTTGCATTTTACACAAGGTTTGGTTTAGGAGAAATATGCATATGTAGCATGTCTTAGCTGAAATGGCAAGATATTAGCGAATGCAATTTAACCATGTCATTGTCTCTTTCCGCTAATGTCTTTTAGTTCAATGCAGATATGTAGCATGTCTTACCTTAAATGCTCAGATAGAGAATGCAATGTAACCATGTAGTTTTCATTTTACACAAGGTTTGGTTTAGGAGAAATATGCATATGTAGCATGTCTTAGCTGAAATGGGAAGATATTAGCGAATGCAATTTAACCATGCCATTGTCTCTTTCAGCTAATGTCTTTTAGTTCAATGCAGATATGTAGCATGTCTTACCTTAAATGCTCAGATAGAGAATGCAATGTAACCATGTAGTTTGCATTTTACACAAGGTTTGGTTTAGGAGAAATATGCATATGTAGCATGTCTTAGCTGAAATGGCAAGATATTAGCTAATGCAATTTAACCATGTCATTGTCTCTTTCCGCTAATGTCTTTTAGTTCAATGCAGATATGTAGCATGTCTTACCTTAAATGCTCAGATAGAGAATGCAATGTAACCATGTAGTTTGCATTTTACACAAGGCTTGATTTAGGAGAAATATGCATATGTAGCATGTCTTAGATGAAATGGGAAGATAGAGAATAATATTGAACTAGATTTTTTTTAAAAAAAAATAAACATTTGTTAGTGGATTATCGTTTACAAAACTTTTTATTGGACTCCAAATACTATTTTGAGGATTCTGTTAGAATTATGTTCTGTTCATGATTTATAGGTGATTCTGGGTACATGAGCCGGCCTTGGCTCATTACCCCCTTGCGTAGCCTGACTGATGTGTCAGAGGAGCGCTACAATAGGGCTCATAAGAGAACCAGGGCGGTGGTTGAACGGATGTTCGGGCTCCTGAAGATGAGGTTCAGGTGCCTGGACAGGTCGGGAGGAGCCCTCCAGTACAACCCAAAGAAGGTGGCTAAGATCGTTGTAGCCTGTAGCGTCCTGCATAATATTGCACAGCGGGCTGGGATGCTGCAGGGCATCCCGGTGGACCGAAACCTCCTCAGAGATGAGGAGGATGATCCTGTTCTAGAGGGGCCATTCCGGGACGAGGGGCTCAATGTCAGAGCAGACATCATCAACCGCCACTTTAGACGGTAAAGAATAGAAGTTAGACTGGAGTATTGTCAATAGATGTGAACTCTAGGGAAATGACAAGTAGAGAATTGTGCAAACATGTTAGGATTGTTCATCAAATGCTAAAAATGTGTTTCATTTATTAATATAGGTGATGCTCTGGGCATTGGGTCCTGAAGCAAGTCTTTGCCACCTGGCTTTTAAAGAGGACATCAGATGGTAAGTATAAATGTATGGACTGTTGCTGGCATGAATTGTACACAAATACATAATATGGCATACATTTTCTAAACTAGTATTTAGTTTACACATTACTTAAAATGTAAATACTCAGAAAGGGATCCTCTAGCATAACTATCCTCTAGCATGACTATGGTTCAATGTCACACATTAGAGGTTTGTCCTGCTCAATATGACTCATCTTCACACTTGATAGAACATAACACAAGATGCTACACACGCTTAGTAAGCTAGTGACAGAAATTTATTCTGAAATGGGGGGTGGGAGAGGGGTACAGAACTGATTCACACACTTGTAGTAATTTTTATTAAACTTTTTCTGCCATTAGGGAGCTGACTTAATCTAAAGACTGAAAGGGAAGAATTAGAAGCCTGACAGTGAAGATTGCCCAGACTGACAGTGGAAAAAGCCAAGATTGAAATTGAAGTATACCAATGGGATCATGTCTGGCATTATCTTTCCAATCTGCTGACCTTGAAAACCATACAAAGACATGTTCACATGGTAAGTGCCAACTATTTGATAGAATAAGGCTGTGGAGGCATCCTATTGGAGACACTTAGATTATTTTCTAATTTTTAGATGGTATTTCACAGTCCTCTATTTTGGAAATGATGAATAACACACCTATTGAAGATCAACTGTTTACCCCTGAATTGACTTTCAAAGACCATGCATTATTCAGGTTGGTGTACCAATGCATGCTAGTTAAGAATCACAGGAAGAATGTTGAATATTAGTAGCTTACATACATTAGTCATATTTCGTTCATAATTAGATATTTAGGGATCACAATCAGACACTTAGATGATTTTACTTTTTTAGATGGTATTTCACAGTCCTCTATTTTATGAACTGATGAATAAGACACCTATTGAAGATCAACTGTTTACCCCTGAATTGACTTTCAAAGACCATGCATTATCCAGGTTGGTGTACCAATGCATGCTAGTTAAGAATCACAGGAAGAATGTTGAATATTAGTAGCTTACATACATTAGTCATATTTCGTTCATAATTAGATATTTAGGGATCACAATCAGACACTTAGATGATTTTACTTTTTTAGATGGTATTTCACAGTCCTCTATTTTATGAACTGATGAATAAGACACCTATTGAAGATCAACTGTTTACCCCTGAATTGACTTTCAAAGACCATGCATTATCCAGGTTGGTGTACCAATGCATGCTAGTTAAGAATCACAGGAAGAATGTTGAATATTGGTAGCTTACATACATTAGTCATACTTATTTCATAATTAGATATTTAGGGATCACAATCAGAAAAAGGAATACATATTATAGTTGATATAGAGGTATTTGAATGGACATGAAATATTACATTTATGTTCAGCATACATATATATTATTGAAATGTGATATACATTATTATGTAGAATTAGAAAATCAGATATTTAAATTTATTTTTTATTACACAATAGAATGGTGTATGGTTTTTTTTTTTTGATAAATTTAATTAATAAATATCTTGATAAAATGTTGAACAAAGTTAGAGCATAGACACAAGATGATTGTAAATGTATTTTATGAATATTTGGCAATGTGTGTATTAACTTTGTTAAAAATTTTTTTTTTTTATTTCAGATTGTCATCTGATGACTTCCAGGAATATTTTTTTGTTTTTGTTTCAGAAACTTTACATTTTTTAAATGGTAATAATAAACATTTTATTATTAAATACACTCTTTTGAACAGATTATAATAAATATCCATATAATCTGTCAATAAAAAACAATTTGACTCCCATGACTGGTAGTTGGCTATTTGACAAGCACATGCATAAGATCAAATAATGCATTAATTTTAGAAAATCCACTGATTCCGAAAATATTACATTAAACTATCTTTTTTAACATTAATTGGGGAGTGAGATCCATCGATGCTTTTGTTTGGAAATTCTTAGATGTTAAAATAATTTAGGATATGTAGTCAAAATTTGACAGAAATTATTTGTTTTCACTTTTAAGAAGGGGAAGTGGTTCAATTACATTAAAGTGACAGTGTTGTTGAATGTAAAGTTAATTTTATAAGATCTTGTATCTTCCTTAGGTATCTCAAAACATTATTTTCTAAATTCTTTTAATTTTTACATTTATAAATGTTAGGTCATTTAACTTGATATTTTTCACAAGCTAGTTATTGGATGCCAGGTTAATCGATTTAATTTTCTAGTGGAGTCATTTAACTATAGTTATTAATATTATGTAGTTTTTAAAATCTTACCTCTTGGGTTAGACATCACATATCTATATATAATTTTCATTCCCCTTTAGTTTATTTTGACAATGTTAAATCAACATTCAAAATGTTTTGGTCCTTAAAGGGACATTCACAAAGTATATTGTGTATTGATTTTTAAATAATTCATAAAAGAATTTAAACATATTTAGAAAGTACTATAGAATTACATTCAGTCTTTAAATATACTTTGAAAAAATACATCAATGCACATATCTTAGTCAATTACATAAGGCATCTATGTGCAACCAACAATCAGCATCAAAATAGCCTATGTAGATATGTATTTAATCCAAGAATATATATAATTACAATCTAATGATTGAATACCAAAACATATTAAGTTGTTCAAATATTATAATCTTATCCAAAATGCATACATAACATATAGCTTAATGTCCCTCTAAGCTGAAGACTCCGAAATACCTCCTTTACAATATATATTTCAGTCAGTGTGTAAAACAATCCAGAAGTTAATCTAAATTTGCTTTACTCATATGTTATACTAATTTAGCAAAAGGAAGGTGCCTAGGTTTCGGATATTTCAAGCATTATTGTGAAATGTTTATTTAAAGGGACATGAACTCAAAATATACTTAAAGCGAGACAGTTAAAAAATTAATGATTTATACATTCTGAATGAGTATTCTATTTTAAGCAACTTTAAAAATTGTCTCATATTATGAATGCTCCTTGTGATGTTGCTATCATTACTTTAAAAATAAGGCATTAAATAGATAATTTATTTGCTTCAGTACTCTGGACAGAACTTGTTTTTTTTGGTTGGATTAATTTATCCAACAATCATCAAGGACAACCCAGGTTTTTGGAAACAATTGTCCGTAATCTAAAATATCATTATTGATTTGCAAAGAAAGATAACAAGATAATTCTTAACATTTGAGAATCGGATTAAATTATAAAGTTGTTTAACATTTCATGCTCAATCTGAATCACGAACGCTAAATTTGTTTGGACAGTGTCCCTTTAAGAGATTTAAAGAGTGTATTTACTTCTCTTCTTATCTTGACATACTTTGCTTGAAAAGCATATCGAGATAGGCTCAGTAGATGAAGATTGGTGGATGCACAGAGATGCCTTATGTGATTGGCTCAACCATGTGCATTTAAATTTCTTCTGTTGAGGATATCTAAATACTAAGATAAATTGAGTTACATTTTAAAGTCTAAACAATTTTCTATCTCTACAGATCATTTGATACAATTGTTTGGTTGTAATGTCTATTTAAAAATAAAGACGCCATTGCACAATAACATATATGAGCACTTCAGACAAATAAAAGCTCGAGGTTTATTTGCTAATAACAAACACACCTGTAGTTTAACATTTATAAACAGATTATCCAAGTTACTGACATTATAACCTGAATTTGAACATTCAGAAATATTGCGTGGGAAACGCATCTTGAAACCCCAGATTAGCATCTTTAAACATTAGAGTCTAATGTCACGCAATAGCACACAATCAATGTGCATTATGAAATACATTTAATAGAGCAATATCAATACTTCACAATAAGTAAAGAAATGGATTTTATGAACAATAAAGACATACAATATTAAATGTGTATTTGTATTAAAGAAACAGACCGTTATTAAACCGAGAAATGTCTACAACATTTAATAATGTGACAGTATTAGATTTTAAAGAGAATTTAATCATTAATATTTAACGGATCACGGATATTAAATCTGCGTCACACATATCCGCATGACAGGCCCATGAGTTACAAATAAGTCTACATGAAAAATGAAGTTACAGCACCACCAGGAGGTATGTGTAAGGAAGTTACTAAGATATGAAACATTAAGGAACGGCCAATCAGAGTTCATCACACAAACACAACTTGAGTCAGGATGGTCTCACAGACATTCTAACAATATTTAAAACTTTTATCCAATCAGATGTACAGATAACTTGTCCCATGGGGCATCTCATGTTTACTTCACCATATAAAAGTCCATTACACGTTGCCATCTTTGTCAGTTCTCTAATGCCTGCAGGCAGTGTTATATATTAACATTATTATAATATATTTAGTAGCCAACCGAGCAGGCATGTCAGCTCCCAGGTTCACCAAGGAGGAGAGCGCTGCACTGGTCCACGCCGTCAAGGACTTTTATCCCCAGCTGTTTGGGAACAAGAGGAGGTTGACAGATGCGCATGTTAAGAAGGCCCTCTGGGAGTCTATCACCAATGCGGTTAGATTGGTGTGTGACGTCCAGAGGAGCCAGGATCAAATCATGAGGAGATTCGGAGATATGAGGTTGCGCTTAACAAAAAAAGTCAACCTCATAAGGGACTGGGTACAAGCCCGTAAAAGAGGGGGCAAAAGAGAGGCCCCGCGGAAACTCTACCTACTCCCTTATGAGGTGACTTTATGCGAGCTCCTCAATCTCCGGGTCCCCAAAAGATTTAGATCCTCGCCATCCTCGGCCTCCTCTTCTTCCCTCCCAGCTGCGGGATCTGAAAGTCCTGACGCAGGGGCCAGGGCAGCTGCTTCTCCGTCCGGTGGCCTGGGAGGAGATGATGGAGAATCTGAACCAGGTAACTATCCTAAACCTATACAGATCTCACAACATACACTACATATGATGTTTAGATATCTGATTTTATATTAGTGACACATGAAATAGGAATGATGTTTCTTGCGCTCTACAGAATATGCGTCACAGAGCGAAAATGGAATAGCGCATACACGTTAACATGGGTTAGCTGTAAGTGGCATTGCTTTATACATGTTGGTCAAATGACGGATGCGTAATTCCGCTTGGAATCATTGCGCAATGATCGCGAAAATGGAATTTCGCATACACGTTAACATGGGTTAGCTGTAAGCGGCATTGCTTTATACATGTTGGTCAAATGACGGATGCGTAATTCCACTTGGAATCATTGCGCAATGATCGCGAAAATGGAATTTCGCATACACGTTAACATGGGTTAGCTGTAAGTGGCATTGCTTTATACATGTTGGTCAAATGACGGATGGGTAATTCCGCTTGGAATCATTGCGTAATGATCGCGAAAATGGAATTGCGTATACACGTTAACATGGGTTAGCTGTAAGTGGCATTGCTTTATACATGTTGGTCAAATGACGGATGCGTAATTCCGCTTGGAATCATTGCGCAATGATCGCGAAAATGGAATTTCGCATACACGTTAACATGGGTTAGCTGTAAGTGGCATTGCTTTATACATGTTGGTCAAATGACGGATGCGTAATTCCGTTTGGAATCATTGCGCAATGATCGCGAAAATGGAATTGCGCATACACGTTAACATGGGTTTGCTGTAAGTGGCATTGCTTTACACATGTTGGTCAAAATGAAATGTGAATTATTATATATGTGAAGAATACAGTATTCTTATTTTCAATATTATACATAATAAAAAAAGAAGAATCCAAATAAATTATAACATATGCCCATCAATTGATGAGAATGAAATAACACAAAAAATAATTTAAGCTACAGTAAACAACACAAATGATTGAAAATAAGAGTACAGGATATATTTATCATGAATTGAATTGAGGAAACAATTAACTCATGGGACTACCAAAGGATTCATATTTTTTAATTGATTTGCTAATAATGTAAAGATTTTAAACATGGCATGATTTGTATTAATAATATCCAATCCTCATTTAATATATTACAGATCTGGATGTTGGTGCTGGATCCTCAAGGCAGGGCTTGTCACAGTATGGTATGTCTCATTTTAATTGACATTTGTCTTAGAAACATGGACAGAACATTACATACTAAATCCACATTGTTCAATATTTATATGTATCTTCAAAATGGATTTTAAAACTTTTTTCAAATAAGAATAAATAAAACCAAAAAATAGGATTACATTGTAAGACTACTCTGATTTTGTTTTGAATTTAAGATATCCCATCTATTCTGGATGTCTTAATTTTAATGTAAGATTCTTTGAATGTCCAATTTATATTCTTCCCTTGTGTATTGCTTAATCTTATTTGTATACATTTTTAAATAATACACACAATTTTGCATATGTTTAGATTTTAAAAATATAGATTAAATTTTTGAAATTGATCACGTCATTTAACCCCTTAACGACCAAGGACGTACGCCACACGTCCTCAAAAAAAATGCAGTTAATGACCGAGGATGTGTGGCGTACGTCCTTGGTCTGGAAAGCAGCTGGAAGCGATCCTGCTCGCTTCCAGCTGCTTTCCGGTTATTGCAGTGATGCCTCGATATGGAAGCATCCTGCAATAACCCCCCTTGGCCATCCGATGCAGAGAGAGCCACTCTGTGGCCCTCTCTGCACTGGACATCGATGGCCGGTATCGTTGGTGGGTGGGAGCCGACTTGGGAGGCGGGTGGGCGGCCATCGGTGAGATCTGGAAGGTGGAGGGGGGCGGGATCGGAGCCTTCGGGGGCGTGCATGGGAGCGCGCGCGTGCACGGGGGTGCCGGGCAGGCGCGTGCACGGGGCGGGAGCGGGTGGGAACCGCTACACTACAGAAAAAAAATTAAAAGTAAAATGTCAAATAAAATTAAATACTTATTTTTTCCAAAGCATCTAAGGGATCTGGAAGGGTTGGGGGGTTGGTATTGGGGGGGGGGGGGGGAAGCTACACTACAGAAAAGGGACATTTTTTAATAAAAAAATGCATATTATTCACTAAAATGGGTACTGGCAGACAGCTGCCAGTACCCAAGATGGCGCACATTAAGTCAGAGGGGGAGGGATAGAGAGCTGTTTGGTGGGGGATCAGTGAGGTTGGGGGCTAAGGGGGATCCTACACAGAAGCATATGTAAATGCACAAAAAAGCCCAAATTTTCCTTTTATTTTAGCACTGGCAGAGTTTCTGCCAGTACTTAAGATGGCGGGGACATTTGTGGGGTAGGGGAGGGAAGAGAGATGTTTGGGAGGGATCAGGGGTTCTGATGTTTCAGGTGGGAGGCTGATCTTTACACTAAAGCTAAAATTAACCCTGCAAGCACCCTACAAGCTACCTAATTAACCCCTTCACTGCTAGCCATAATACACGTGTGATGCGCAGCGCCATTTATCAGCATTCTAATTACCAAAAAGCAACGACAAAGTCATATATGTCTGCTATTTCTGAACAAAGGGGATCCCAGAGAAGCATTTACAACCATTTGTGCCATAATTGCACAAGCTGTTTGTAAATGATTTCAGTGAGAAACCTAAAATTGTGAAAAATTTAACGTTTTTTTTAATTTGATCGCATTTGGCGGTGAAATGGTGGCATGAAATATACCAAAATGGGCCTAGATCAATACTTGGGGTTGTCTACTACACTACACTAAAGCTAAAATTAACCCTAGAAGCTCCCTACATGCTCCCTAATTAACCCCTTCACTGCTGGGCATAATACACATGTGGTGCGCAGTGGCATTTAGCGGCCTTCTAATTACCAAAAAGCAATGCCAAAGCCATATATGTCTAATATTTCTGAACAAAGGGGATCCCAGAGAAGAATTTACAACCATTTATGCCATAATTGCACAAGCAGTTTGTAAATAATTTCAGTGAGAAACTGAAAGTTTGTGAAAAAAATTGTGAAAAAGTGAACGATTTTTTGTATTTGATCGCATTTGGCGGTGAAATGGTGGCATGAAATATACCAAAATGGGCCTAGATCAATACTTTGGGATGTCTTCTAAAAAAAAATATATACATGTCAATGGATATTCAGGGATTCCTGAAAGATATCAGTGTCCCAATGTAACTAGCACTAATTTTGAAAAAAAAAATGGTTTGAAAATAGCAAAGTGCTACTTGTATTTATGGCCCTATAAGTTACAAAAAAAGCAAAGAACATGTTAACATTTGGTATTTCTAAACTCAGGACAAAATTTAGAAACAATTTAGAATGGGTGTTTTTTGGTGGTTGTAGATATGTAACATATTTTGGGGTTCAAAGTTAGAAAAAGTGTGTTTTTTTCCATTTTTCCTCATATTTTATAATTTTTTTTATAGTAAATGATAAGATATGATGAAAATAATGGTATTTTTAGAAAGTCCATTTAATGGTGAGAAAAACGGTATATAATATGTGTGGGTACAGTAAATGAGGAAGAGGAAAATTTCAGCTAAACACAAACACTGCAGAAATGTAAAAATAGCCTTGGTCCCAAACCGACAGAAAATGGAAAAGTGCTCTGGTCACTAAGGGGTTAAGGGACATGCCAACTAAATTTTACATAGAATTATTTTTAAACGTGATTTTATTGTTTTGTTTAAACATTTTATGAGCTACATTGGTTCAGTCTATTGTTTTAGTTCATAAACAAATTAATGGATTTTGGTTTAGGTTAAACAATGCATTACTGGTATTATTCGGCTGTTTTTCTATGCATAAATTGGCATATTTCCAAAAGTTAAAATCATGTGTTCAGATAACAGTAGTACATAGTTTAAAAAAAGTATACAATTACACATTTAGAGCTTCATGTCCCTTTAATAGATGAAAATTAAATAATTCTTAGGATATCCTTAAATAACATATTAGATTGGAATTGCATGCTCAATCCCATTCATTACATCAACATATGGAGTAGAGAATTCATTAACACCAACATTGTCAAATCAATATAATTTTATATTAAAGGGATACTGATCTAAAATTATTAATGTTGTCATTCAGATAGAGCATGCAATATTAATCAACATTTAAATATAATACTATAATCATATGTGAAATATTCTATTGCTAAATGTATTTTAAAATCAAGAATGTACGTTTATCTGCAGCTCAATTTTGGTTGACCAACCTGGGTTTTGATTGATGATTGGTGGATACCTTCAACAAACAATATTTATTGAATCCAATATTGCTTATCTGCCTTTAAGATTAAAATGTAGCAACATTCAAATTATAATAGGAGTCAATGTTAAATAATTTGGAACAGTTTGAACAGTGAAATCAATGATTGAAATAAATCATGTCAGTGTCCCTTTAATAAACAATAGATTCATTCATCTTTACATTCTTTGGATTAGACAATATTGATATATAATTCACATATTCACTGTTGGAGTTACTTTATAGATATCAGCGTACTCTAACAGCACCATGATTACATATTTGTACTAATCAATTTGGTTTTGTATTGTGAGAAATATGTGTTGTGTCCTAAACAAGATTACTGTACATTGCACAAATGGCTCAATGTGCCACATGTCTTTGTTTATATTTGTCAACAGCTGTTATTCAAAATGTGGTTTGTGTGTATTCTTTTAAGAACATTGATCAATGGGTATATTTAGATATGCAATAGCATCGTATGAGATGAGTTTGATGTCTAATATAGTCAGAAATTAAACATATGTTCAATACATCATTTTTAACAGAATCCCCTTGATTCAATCAAGCATTTTTTTGTTTAATGACTGCTCTATTCTTCACATTTTCAAGTTGATTATTCTTAAAATTCGCTACAGATGTGATTTAGTGCTATCCCAAATGTGTTCACTAATATATATCTATATCATTCATAGAGAGAGTTGGTGTGGGGAGCCCACAGGAATCCAGCACTGACACAGAGCCGCCTTTGCGGTCTCCTGGTAAGTCCATTGACTCATTTATATGTCATTGAAGGTGTATTGGTAATCAATATTATGAGCATGATTCTGATGAAGCATAACATTTGAAACAAACATATAATTTACTCCTCTGATTATATATTAATTTTCTTTGAATATTGAAAGATTAATAATTAAAACTTTCTTAGTCTACACCTTTGTTATTCAGAAGATGTATAGCATATGTTTGTTTCCATGTTCATTTTTGACAACAGTCATCAAGTGATACACACATGAGAAATCTTAAATGTTCTATGTACTATGCTTTTATGATTTTAAAATAAATACAAACAATACATCGAAAATCTGAATCATTGAGAATAACAAATCTAATGTCATTTGTATGCTCCATCAAAATAATGTAAATCATAACTTTGGGTGTGTGTATCTTTAATGCAACATTGATGTGTGTCTTTGATCAACAGTAACATATGTTATAATATCTGATCTTAACGTGTACACAACATGTTATGTTTTACAGAGATTGATTTAACATGTGTGGAGGAAGAGGCTGCCTTGAAGTCTGATGGTATGTGAAATATATCTATCATGTTTCCAACATGTTGCTTTATTGGAAATCATTTTATTGAAGACATTCAAAGTCTACAGCTTTTGCACTTTAAAAAGGAATATTATATGTCTGTTCAAATACACTACTGCCCCCTTTCTATATCAGGCAGCATGAAAATATGTTATTTTTTTTTTTATAAATTTATAATTCATGCCATCATTATGTCACATGCATATTCCAGGCCAAAACACAATAATAATGTTATAATTGTACAGACAGTCATTGATATTCATCTGAGTGCCTATATGCATACCATATCCTCATTTCATAATTGTTTAGAAATTCAAACACACTTCGAAGTATATTGAAAACATAATCAATTTGAAATGCGTTGATTTGATTTCATGATGTATGAGATGTTAATATATTTGGATTATTTTTTTCAGATGGATCCTCCACCTCTGGTCATCTGGTTTCCGCCCCTGCCCAGTCCCCTGACCAGTCACAGACCCCTGCCCATGCCCAGACCCCTGCCCATGCCCAGACCACTGCCCAGGCCCAGACCCCTGCCCAGGCACAGACCACTGCCCAGGCCCAGACCCCTGCCCAGGCACAGGCTCCTGCCCAGGCCCAGACCCCTGCCTAGGCCCAGACCCCTGCCGGCCCTTCCCATTTATCATTTCCTGTCCCTCCCAAAAAACGCCCCTTCCCTGTCCCTCCCAAAACACGCCCCTTCACCCCCCTTCGCCGCTCTCCCCGTATTATGGCCCGTACAGCTGCCCAGACCCCAATTCACCACTCCCCAGCTGTACGGCCTACCCCGGAGCAGCAGCTCATCCCTCCCCAACCCAATCCCATCCCTCCCCAACACAATCCCATCCCTCCCCACTGTCTCAACCTTCATTGTCCTGGGTGTCGGATTGTCCTTCCCAGGCACAGCTGTAAGTATCATTCAAAATCCACATTATAAGATACTTAAAGGTACACTGAAGGAAAATTGTTTCTATTGTGATTCAAATAGAGCATGCAATGTTAATCAAATTTATAATTTACTACTCTTATGAATTATTCTTCATTCTCTTGCTATCTTTATTGAAACAAAGAAATGCCTAGAATTAATTTTAAATAGAAAATAATTGTGGACATCATTTCTTTATTGTTGGATGAATGTATCCATCAACCAGCAGGGACAACCAAAGTTGATAAACAAATATGGCCTGCCCTATAAACCTACATTCTTGCATTCAAAATCTAGCTAGAGAATTCTAACATTTAAAGAATATGTGTAATTTTTTCATATTTGTAATGTCATGCTCTATCTGAATCAGTCAATTAAATATTTAGGTTCAGTGTCCCTTTAATTTGATATCACTACATATACCAATCACCACTACTTGGATCCAACAATTTATGTACAAATGTTGATACATTATCTCTTGTCTAACCCAGTGGGAATGTAATTTCTTCAGGTTGCTATGTTTACACAGCTTGTCCTCAACGCCAAAATGTTTAAGGATAGGTGTGCCTACCACAGTATAATTAAAATATTTAAATTGCTAATGTAAGTACAATGTAAATCCTTTAACAAGATTTGATACACTCAAGCTGTATAAGTGGATCATCGAAAACCAATTAAAGGGGACAACATGTTTGAGTAAACTGTCCCTTTAATGATTTCGGTCTGTCTGAATAACATATTTAATGTGTAAAGAATCAATTTAAACAAATTGATGTAAAGAATGATTTGTCTTTATGATGACAATGTATCTTTGCTTATTTTTTCGTCTATTGTGTAATTATCCTTAATATTTGATTTATTCTTTATTTTAGGCTGTGACTCAGCATGGCTCATGCTAGAAGGTATAGCACGAGTAGAGCAGGCCGTGTTGAGGAACGCAGCTGTCCTGAGAGGGATGAACGACACCATGCAGGCCCAGCTCCGGGTTCAGGATTTGACTTTGCGGCAGATCATGCTATTAAATTCAAGGCCTGAATCCGGAGCTGGACATGCACAGGACGACGAAGAGGATGACCAGTAAGTGGAGGATCTGGAGATGCTCCAAGGGCGCAGATAAGAATCCTCCGTCCACATGTTGATGTTTTTGTTATTGTTGCCATTTGGCCTTTTTCTAAGTTTATTGTTGTGCCTGTTGCACTCTTTTACCTTGTCATATGTCTCCAATGGGGCTATGCTGGCCCTTGGCAACTCTCTTCATGGACTGTGATGCACTGTGTTACCTTGTCATATGTCTCCAATGGGGCTATGCTGGCCCTTGGCAACTCTCTTCATGGACTGTGATGCACTGTGTTACCTTGTCATATGTCTCCAATGGGGCTATGCTGGCCCTTGGCAACTCTCTTCATGGACTGTGATGCACTGTGTTACCTTGTCATATGTCTCCAATGGGGCTATGCTGGCCCTTGGCAACTCTCTTCATGGACTGTGATGCACTGTGTTACCTTGTCATATGTCTCCAATGGGGCTATGCTGGCCCTTGGCAACTCTCTTCATGGACTGTGATGCACTGTGTTACCTTGTCATATGTCTCCAATGGGGCTATGCTGGCCCTTGGCAACTCTCTTCATGGACTGTGATGCACTGTGTTACCTTGTCATATGTCTCCAATGGGGCTATGCTGGCCCTTGGCAACTCTCTTCATGGACTGTGATGCACTGTGTTACCTTGTCATATGTCTCCAATGGGGCTATGCTGGCCCTTGGCAACTCTCTTCATGGACTGTGATGCACTGTGTTACCTTGTCATATGTCTCCAATGGGGCTATGCTGGCCCTTGGCAACTCTCTTCATGGACTGTGATGCACTGTGTTACCTTGTCATATGTCTCCAATGGGGCTATGCTGGCCCTTGGCAACTCTCTTCATGGACTGTGATGCACTGTGTTACCTTGTCATATGTCTCCAATGGGGCTATGCTGGCCCTTGGCAACTCTCTTCATGGACTGTGATGCACTCTGTTACCTTGTCATATGGCTCAAATATTCCTTATTTTTACAAGATTATTTATAAACGTTGTTGATGTTTTCTTACATACTAATAAAAGACATGTCATTGCACGATTCTTTGTCCTCATTCTTCATTTTATTGATTGGAGGCTCTAGTTTATCTGGTTGATCATTAAAGGGACCTACCAAAAATAATGGATTTTCAAGAATCATATATGTAATACAATTGTAAATGACTTTAAGATTAACATCTCCAATGTAATTTTATTATTTGTCTTTATATATTTTTCTCAAAGCTTTATCATTGCATGATTATGATTAGCATAGTAATTCTTTTATATATGTATATATAGATTGTTATTTGTGTATATATGTATATTTCAATTTTCACATCCATGTGTGTATTTAGAAACTCTGCATGAATTGATGCACCTTTAACAAATGATCTGAGGATTGATACAATGATATAATCCCTGTAAAGTGTTCATTTTATTGAAATAGTATTGTCTATGTGTATCCTCTTTTTAAAAACAAAATAATGTCCCTTTAAGTGATGGTGAGCACAATTGTTAATGAATGTATTTCCATTTCTAAAGCGTTTTTGTCCTTTTTACATGAACAAGGACATATAATCTTATTAATAAACAATCTTATTGTAATGTTGACAGCACATGTATTTCATTTTCAATTCTATCTTATTGTAAAAGTGTAACCAAATAAATCTCTGTGTGTAATGCGCATATTTTAGATGATGAATATTTTTTAACAAATATGTTAACAAAATACTTCTCCTCCCATATATGGCTATAGGTAGGCTGACCATATTTCAACTTGAATAAATGACACGTTTAATCAATACATGTGTCATTATTGTTATTCCAAAACAATCTAAACATATCTTAAAACATCAATGGCATATGTATTTCTCATGTGTATCTTTTAAATGTTAAAGATATACACCATAGCTATAGTTAAAGGGACAGTCAAGTCCGAAAAGATGATTCATGATTTTGTGACATTCCTAGATAGTAATCTACACACATACTAGTTACTAAAATATAAATACGCTTCTTATTGATATGCCAAACTGTCAACTGAGTCCTTGTATTGGCTGCAATTTTTCAGCGATCTCGGATGCGCCATGTTGCTTAAGACGTCACCTGCCAGGCTGTCCAATGATTCCTTGTATTGACTGACGTTCTTACGTGATCAAGAATGTGCCTTTTATTGGATTGCGTTTTGACGCGATCAAGGATGCGCCTTTTTTTTGTTTGCGTTCTTACGTGATCAAGAATGTGCCTTTTATTGGATGGCGTTTTGACGCGATCAAGGATGCGCCTTTTTTTTTTGCGTTCTTACGTGATCAAGAATGTGCCTTTTATTGGATGGAGTTCTTACGTGATCAAGGAAGCGCCATGTTAATTAAGACGTCACATGCAAAGGTAAAAAAACGTCTGATTGTATTACGTAGTCCCGCAATATTTGTTTGTGCATGTTAAACACGTTTGTGAATGAAGCCAATTTTAAAAACCTTGCGAATATGGACTTTTTGCATTATGTTACATTGTTGACCCGTAGCTGATAAAGACCACCACATTCTCTTTTGCTGGATGTCTGGTTGAATAAACGAACGAAAGCAAAATGTTTTCATGCATATGATATTTCGAGGCAAGTGCAAATCTCTATAGTCCATGTTGTTTAATATGTTTGTCAACAATATGTTCCTTTTTCTGAAAAATGACTTGTGTTTAATGTTAAAGATATCTAATTCATAAATATGCGCTATTGTGTTAGAATAAAGTAATCAATATGCATTTATCTTTATCATATGCTAAATATATGATGCCGACTTCTTCTAAATGTAATTTCGTTGTATATTTTATTAAAGGTTCATTAGACACTCACATTATAAATCAAATCTTTTAATTTGTTCTCTAGTTAGATAGTCCATTGTTTAACAAATACACGTTTCATTTTGCTTCTGTTCAAATAAAATGTAAGTAATTTTCAGACTCCTCGCCAAGCCTCTAAGTTTCATGTGAGTACCATCTCCAGCTTTCTCCTGTTTTGTGTATGATGGTGTATTGTCTTGTTTTATGGTTGTAAGGGGGGTTCATCTATATTTTCAATAGAGCTAACCCGATTTTCTTTGAAAGTGTTTAAAGCTTTGTAATATTGATATCAGTATATGTTAATCTTGTTGTTTCTAGTAGTGTCTATTACATACAGTTCTGTTAAAAATATAGTATACTGTCCCTTTAATGCAAATGTTGATTTTTGTATCATGTATGAGTTCCACATTGGTTAATCTCCAAATATATTATTGTTAGCATATTTTCACCCCCCACTCCTAAAAGGACTTTAAACCATATTCATTGTTAAAACAAATGTCTTTATAAAAATAAACACAATAATGTCTCTTTAAGAAAATAGACTTTATTTAACACGTCAATATAAATCTGATTTCAAAATTTATTGTTTGAACAAGTACATGTAGATATACCAACAATCTTCAAATATATGTTAGCATATGTAATTTTGTTAAAGGGACAGTTTAGAAAACAAATAATGTTTTGCATTATTCTAAAAGTCAATTTTGTAATATCAATGATATCAAATGTTTCTCACCAATTAATCATTTGTCTGTGTTTATTTTAATTTGCTAGCTAAACCTATGAGGTTCGTGTGCTCATTTCTTCGAGCTTGAAGAGTGCATGTAATCATTATACAATTTGACCACTAGAGGGCATTTGGATAGCATTTGTATATGTAAAACCTTGTGCTCATACAGCATATTATTTCCCATGTATTGATCATTGATATCTAAAATGTTGTTATGTCAGAACAACAAATAAGTGGTCATTTTTCATAGTCATAGATACAAGGGTAAGCACATAAGTCACACGTATTTCTCCATGTTTTGTTGTTTCCAACTTGATAATGCGTAATACAGTGTTTTCTTTGTAATCAATAATTTTCTGACTGTCCCTTTAAGCTGTGTTATTGGCATTCAAACAGTAATATGCCATCATGGATAATTGTAATGGTAATTTTGTTTGTGATTCGGGAAACAGTTTGGACATCACATCACAGAAACCAATCAATATCATGAACAAGGATAGGTGTGTGATGATGTGGTTTTCACACACTTATAACCCACACTCTGCAAACAATCTGCCTCCATGGACCCGGTCCCATAGAAGTAGATTATATACAGAGTGTGGTCCACAAGTGTATGAAAACAACATCATCACATACCTATCCATTACACATTAAATAAAAAAAACATTAAACATGAAAACAAATACTTACTTCCTCTTCCTTCCCCTCTTCCCACGGGGCTGAGGCTCTGGGAGGGGCAACTGCCGACTCTGACGAGTTCTCCTTGGAGATGTTGTGGGAAGAGTGGAAGGAAGAGTACTGGGACAACCAAGGTGAGGAGGAGAAGATGGCTGAGGAGGAGAAGATGGCTCGGCAGGAGAAGATGTCCCGGCAGGAGAAGATGGCCCGGCAGGAGAAGATGGGCCGGCAGGAGAAGATGGGCCGTCAGGAGAAGATGGCCCAGCAGCAGGAGGCCCAGCAGCAGGAGGCCCAGCAGCAGGAGGCGGAACAGGAGGCAGACCAGCATGCACCTCCCGGAAAAAATTAAACATCTCTTGGTGTAGATTAATGATTCTGTTTTGCCCTTGTACTATTCTATTAAGTATGTTTATTATTTGGTTTTGGCCTTCAATTATTTGGTTTTGTCCATCAAGAATTCGAGTTCGGCCTTCGATATTTTGTATCCGGGAGTTACGCATCTGGTCTATGTAGTCCAGTAGAACCCGCACCTCCGCTATTTCCTCTTGTTGTGCTTGGCGGGGTACCCGTGCACGGCGGGGTGCGGGTCCTTGAGGGGCCTCTGGTTCCGCGGCCTCCTCCTCTGCTTCCGGGGCCTCTTCATCTGCTTCCGTGCCCTCTTCGTCACGGGGGGCCTCTTCCCTCCGAAGTGGAAATTCCTCCCCACCACTCTCATCCCGGGGAGATGGAGGAGGCTGTATTTGTTGTGCTGCCTCCTCCCCAGACTCTGTATATTTAAAAAAATAAAAATTGTATATATTAGCATATTTGCAAATGAAGCTTTAAATGACTTAGCTTACGATACAATTACAAATGCAGAATCATTAATCCACTTTGAAATCTAACAATCAATACGATTTCAGCATTTTCTAAACCGTGTTTGTGATATCTCTGGTCAATCTGAATGTTTTAGCGTTTGTTTTCAGTCTGTTTAAATGCACACCTAACCTATAGCCTAGATACTGATGTAACCGCAAAGTAATTGAATGCGTGTAAACAACGTTATAGCATTAATCTGATCCTTAAAGGGACATGAAACCCAATGTTTTATCTTTCATGATTTAGAAGCATACATTTATAATCAACTTTCTAATGTACTTTTCTTATCTAATTAGCTTCATTCTCTGGATATTTTTTGCTGTAAAGCATATCTAAATATGCTTAGATGCTGATTGTTAGCTGAATATAGCTGCCTCCTGTGATTGGTTCACCGTGTGCATGGCTATTTCTTCATTAAAATATATCTCAAGAATGATTCAAATTAGGTAATATAAGTACATTTGAATGTTTTGTCAAATTGTGTTCTCTACCTCAATCATGAAAGTAAAGGTTTGCGTATAGTGTCCCTTGAAATACATTCGTATGTGAATTTATTCTTCAATGAGCTTACCGTCAGATGAGAATGGCAGGTTCCCAGTATCAATTCCTCCGATACCGACTACATCCACCTCGGAGATGCTGGCAGTACTCGATTTCCAGGGCAGGGCCGCCACTGGTTCCTGCGGAATGTCGGGCCTCCAGGCTTAACTTTTTCTTGAGATCCATCTTACAGTCCCAGTAGCAATGTTTTATAGAGTCCATATCTCTGTTCCAGCCACCCACTGCATTGACTGCATTCCTTATCTCATTCCAGAGCCTCCTCTTCTCAGTCGGGGTAGTCTTCTGGTGCTGCAGCCTCCTATACCTGGCCATATAGGACTCTACGAGGGCCTCCTTCTCCTCCATCGAAAACCTCGCCTCCCTAGTCGCCTTGGCCTTCCCCTGTGACGATGCCCTCTGTTTCCCGGACTGTGAAGCCCTACTCTGTCCGCCACTGGGCCCAGCCACTTGTTCATCTTGAACCAAGTGGCTGGGTCCACCCACCGCTTCCACCTCCGCTTCCTGCCCCCCTTCCTGCCCTGTTCCTCTCCCCCTCCCTCTCCTCCCCCCTCTACCTCTCCCCTGCCTGCCCTCCATCTGTTCCCTAAACTAAACCCCAAATAATCAAACAAAAAGTGAGTGTGATGAAATGAAAGGGGGTCAAAATAAAGAACTAAAAAGACAAAAAAAGTGCTGAAAGTGTGAGAGGGATCTAAAAAAACAAAGAGGGTAAGGAATATTTAAATAAACCAAAAGAAGAAGAAGACTAAAAGGAGGATATGTAAACTAAATGTAACTAGGGGATGGGTATGGGATGGGTATGGGGTATGGGATAAGAGTAAATGGGATGAAAGGGAATGGGACTACAGGGAATGGGGTATGGAGTGTAGTATGAGGGGGTATGGGGTATGGAGTGTATGTAGTGTTATTGATAAGTGTATGTATGTATTGAATGTGTTTGCGTGTAAATGTGTTAAGTGTACAGAAAAATCACTCGCTCGCTAACTCACACTACTACTAATTCTCACTAACACACTACTACTAATTCTCACTAACAAACACTCCTACTAACTCTCACTAACTCCTACTACCACTAACTCACGCTCCCACTAACTGACTCACACTAGCACTAACTCTCACTAACAACTCTCACTAACAACTCCCACTACCACTAACTCACTCACGCTCCCACTAACTGACTCTCTCCCACTCCCACTAACTCCCACTCCCACTAACTCACTCACGATAACACTAACAACTGACTCTCTCACGCTAACACTAACTCACTCACAATAATGCACAAACTCTCTAATCTTAAACCTCCAATCTCCAAAGACCCACCAGCAACACAGTCAAAGAAGCCATGCTTGTGTGGTGCTTATATACCCTGTGTAAATGTTTAATGATGTACCAATTTCCGTTGTAAATTGTGTTCAGGTGTGCTTTATTAGCAATTAATATTAGTGCAATGTGTATTAGTTGTGTGAATTTGCGCATGCTCATTTTGAGTTAGTATTTGTGGAATGTGTAGAATGCGATGATGTCATAGTGGTCGTTTTCTATAACATTGTCCAATAGTATTCTGTTTAAATGTGAATTTGCGATGGTGTGGTATTAGTGAAGTGTTGTATATGTATGTTTGTCCTAATATATAGTGATATTGAATGCGATTATTTTTCTAGTGTATGTATATATTTTTTATTCCTTGTTGTTATTTTGCGAATTTCCGCATCTTAAAGTATATGCATATTCCCCGTATTAAATTTTATTTAAAATCCCCCCGCTTGTGAATGTGTAATGCTTGTGTGCTTTGTTGATTGATTGTTGTTGTGACATTTGCGGCGTGTTATTCTTGTGCATGATGTGGTATGCGTCATATGACCGAGCTGTGCTTATTTCTCGCGAGATCGAGTGTTAGGTGAAAAAAGCTATTTTTTTGCTTTTCCATTGATCTCTATGGGAGACTGTCTAACGCGGGCAGGATTCCGCGTGTGACATACACGCGTTAGGAGCATCGTTAGATGGTCTTTTTTGAACTCTAAATACCGGAGTCAAACAATGCCGTGCGTTAGACATAAACCACGTGTAGCGTTAGCAGGCCATCTACCGTCAAACTCCAAATCTAGCCGATTATTTTTGGTAGATAAAGACACTCCAGACAGGGAGTATAAGTTACTGAATGTGGCAATTTTGGTGGCTAGGAACTTAATTATGAAAAAATGGAAAGAGAAACATGAGCCAAAGCTGTCTGAATGGATAGATTTTATGAAAATAGAAAAATTTGATACTCCAATGCATGAGGAAGGGCAAGTACGGAAGTTTTTTTAAAAAAAATGTCTTTTCTTATTAAAGCCCAGCTAGAAAGAGAACAAAATAAACTAATTTTTCCATTCAGAAACACGGAAACAGTACTCCTTGGTGTATAGTAGGAAGTAGGAGTCTGACATAATTGGATGGAGGGGTGAGTGAGGTTAATTCTAAATTCCTTTTTTTTTACTATGTCTTTGGTTTAGGGGCTGAAGGGGTGGGGTAAGGGGTTGAAATAAAATAAAAGAAGCAAAAATGTATTAAATTGAATGTTTAAGCAAGGAAAAAAAAATTGTAACCTACTGATGATAGAGATTTCTTTATTTTATTTATTTTTGTGTGTACTACTATGCAGAAAAATGATGTCTGTAATATTATTTTTCTTTGTATGTTTCAATGAATAAAAACTATATATTAAAAAAAGAAAATATTGAAACCATGGAAAGCAAACCTTTTGCCAACTCACGTAAAATAGACGTGCACTGCTGGCAAACCTGGATACAATGCAGTGGGGGGAGGCCCAGGGTCAGTTAGGGCTATTACCCATATACACCAGCTAAAAGGGAAAGAAAAAGGGAAGAGTGGGGGAGGGAAAAAAGAAGATGAAAGGAGAAAAGTAATAGCTTAATATTAGACCTTACCCAATAGACATCCATCATAATCTTATATACCTTTTTACCCCTCCTCTCCCTCTTTTCTTTTTTCTTCTCCCCCTTATGATTATTCTATCTGCACCAACATTATGTTTTTTTATATAAATCTACATCTTTTTTCTTTCTTTACACCTCCCATTACAAGCGTACATAAAATAAGATAATACTTGAAAGAATCGATCCAGAGTAAGGGGTCAATTTATCAAGCAAAAGAAAAAATGCAAGAGCACCGGACCATTGAATAAAAAGCAAACTTTATTTCCTTCTTGATAAAACTTCAAACATGGAAAAAGACCCGGTATAACAGAGACCGGATCTGAAAGACATCTGGTGTGGATGGTCACGTACCCCTCGGCTGACGCGTTTCGGCTGTATGCCGTAGTCGTAGCTGACAGCATACTCTGTCGGCATTTATCATTACACCAGCAGTTCTTGTGAACTGCTGGTGCAAAGCTGCCCCCTGCAGATTCACGGACAATCGGCCGCTAGCAGGGGGTGTCAATCAACCCGATCGTATTCGATTGGGTTGATTTCTGTTCGCTGCCTCAGAACAGGCGGACAAGTTATAAAGCAGCGGTCTTGATAAATATGCCCCATAGTATACATAACCGGACCTCAATCAGACCTACAGATTTGACCCTTTATAGGATGGCTTCACATATTGTCATTGGAAAACAATATGCCATATCATCCGTCTTTGAGGATTCATTGAATTTAAAAGACACAGATTACATCAAAACTAATGTGAACCTCCCCGGATTACGTTAATATTTATATCTAATCTCACTGGATTTATCTACCTGTTTTACATGCTTGTGAAACTTTTATATCACATGTCTTTCTATTAATGTTACCAAAGTTGTGTATTATGAAAAACTTAATAAAGAAATATAAAAAAAAAAGGAAAAAAAAGAAAGAAAAAAGAAACCATTTTGCAGGTAAGCTTTGGTTGCATTATATATTTAGAAACTTATGTTAGTTCATACTGTTTTGTTTCCCTTTAGAAAAGTTTTATATACGCATAATATTAAAGGGACATTCTGGTCAAAATTTAAATGCACATAGATGAAGCACATCTTTGAATAGAAACATATTTGCAAAATACATGTATTGGCAAAAATGCTTCTATTAAAATTTATCACTGTTTTAGAGCTGTCATTTTTCTCTCTGCATGTGCAGTATGTGAAGTATAGCTAGATATTCTCAGTGCACCAGCATTTTAAATGCTGCAGCTGCTCAAAGCACTAGTGGGTCTTGTATCATGTCAGCAATTAACAAACTGAGTCCTTACCAGATGGTACAGGCACCAAAGGCTCTCTTAGCAAGTGCTGTGTTTAAAATTATGTTGCACAGAGCATACTTAAATACATTCTTGAAACAACTGCAGCTATTATTAGAAGCATTTTACTAATACATGTATATTACAAAAATGTTTCTATTCAAAACTAAAATGCATCCATGTGGATTCCAATTTTGGCTCGAATGTCCCTTTAAGTGCAACAATGCAAAATAACTTCATACAAAAACAAAATGTATGCTTATCTGATAAATTTATCTTTTTTACGATGGTGAGAGTCCATGGGGCCGGAAACAGAAGTTATGAAGCAGCGGTCTAAAGACCGCTGCTCCATGACTTATTCCGCCTGCTTTGAGGCTGTGGACAGAAATCAACCCGATCAAATACGATCAGGTTGATTGATACCCCTGCTAGCGGCCGATTGACAGCGAATCTGCAGGGGATGGTATTGCACAAGCAGTTCTGGTGAACTGCTTGTGCAATGATAAATGCCGTTAACGTATGCTGTCTGCATTTATCGATTTGCAGCAGACATGATACACTATATTGTATCATGTCCGCTCGCACTTTGATAAATATGCCCACATGAGTCATCACGCGGGGGAATTCTCCTCCTAGTGGTTAGGAGGGGAACTCCCACACCAGATAACTTGAGGACTCTCACCATTTGATGAAATAAATGCTTTAAAAATATATAAAATAATGTAAATAAGATATTAAAGGCCCACTAAATGCAGTAGAATTGCATAATTGACAAGTCCGTAATAAAAAGGCAATGCAATAACACGTACTCTGAATTTCAAATAACCAGTAGATTTTTTCTCACAAATGTATTTTTTCTTCCATTTTGCGGCCCACTGTATCATGTGATAGACATCAGCCAATCACAGACTAGTATACCTATACCCTGTGAGCTTGTGCACATGCTCAGTAGGAGCTTGTTTTCCAGAAAGTTTGTACCGTATATAAAAAGAAGTAAATTGCAAAGTGTCTTAAAACTGCATGTGCTTTCTGAATCATAAAAATGTATTTTGACTTGAGTGTCCCTTTAACAAATTTTGCATGGTTTTGCATTTTAGGGACACAGCTCTTGAAACGCTTAGGGACAGATATAAATGGACAACTGTAAGAATTAATCTTTAGTGTAGCATATTGAAGGTTTAAAGTTCTAGATTATTCAAAGATACATTGAAGTTGTTCTAGTAGCCTAGAAAAACTGCATAAAACAAATAATAAAAGTGCACTGCCTATGTCTTCAATGTCACTTCGTTATCCCAAAATATAAATGTTTCCAAAAGTAAATATTACAGATGTGGGGTCATATACATTACTGCTTACTATTAGCTGGATGTTAAAATAAAACACAATGGATAAACATGCTGCATCTCTGCTCTAGCTTGGCACACTGAGCCTTTCACTCAGATCATTGATAAAATGAATAACACAACTGTGGTTGCAGATATTTTGACCTTTTCCATCTAATGAATGTGCATCTGCTCCCTCACAATGTTTGGTTAAAAAAAAAATACCCTCTATTATTTAAAGGGACACAAAAGTCAAAATGAAAGGGACACTGTACCCAAATTTTTTCTTTCATGATTCAGATAGAGCATGCAATTGTAAGCAACTTTCTAATTTACTCCTATTATCAAATTTTCTTCATTCTCTTGGTATGTTTATTTGAAAAGCAAGAATGTAAGTTTAGATGCCTGCCCATTTTTGGTGAACAACCTGGGTTGTCCTTGCTGATTGGACAGCACCAATAAACAAGTGCTGTCCATGGTTCTGAACCAAACGTTTGCTGGCTCCTTAGCTTAGATTCCTTCTTTTTCAAATAAAGATAGCAAGAGAACGAAGACAATTTGATAATAGAAGTAAATTAGAAAGTTGCTTAAAATTGCATGCTCTATCCGAATCATGAAAGAAAAAATTTGGGTTCAGTGTCCCTGTAAAATGTAAAATTGTACTCATTCTTTTTTTAGGTACACTTTCAAAAGGCACTACTGAGCATGTGTAAGAGCTCACAGTGTATACATATCTAAGTCTGTGATTGGCTGATGGCTGCCACATGATACTGCATTGGCAAATTGAAGAAAATTTAGAAATTTGTCATAAATTTGTCTATATTTGTCTACTATTCCTTTAAAGTTCAGAGTAAGTGATGTTAAGTTGTTTTTATTGTGTGCTTGTTGATTATACGGTGCTACTGCATTTAACAGCCTTTTAAAGTAGTCAAATTCAGCAATGTTTATTTTCTTTAAATTGAATATTTTTTTTTAATAAAAGTAGCAATCTTACATTTGAATCCTGGTAAGTAGGATGACTTAGTAATAGTACCATATTTAGCTTTTGTGATGTCAGACTCGGACAATCAGAAATATGCTCCCTCATTCTTTTACTGCCATTTAAATGTTATATTGTCAGGGCCGGACTGTGAATAAAAAGCAGCCCTGAAAAACTTGGAGACCAGCATTATTTTTCATTGTGCCAGTATAATTTGCAAGCCCATTTTTCTCAAAGCAGATTACTAGGTCACTCCTTCCCCCAATTTTTATTTTTAAATATATT
The DNA here is from genome assembly GCF_027579735.1 of Bombina bombina. Classification (NCBI taxonomy): domain Eukaryota; kingdom Metazoa; phylum Chordata; class Amphibia; order Anura; family Bombinatoridae; genus Bombina; species Bombina bombina. The sequence goes on along the minus strand of NC_069505.1, from coordinate 147,968,479 downwards.
AGTTTGTATTAAACAAAATTGCCAGATTGTTGTTATATAGGCACCCTACAACCCAATTGCATCTATCATTAACCCCTTTAAATTGTAGCTTTCCAGCCCCAGCTGCCACAGCCCACCGGGAAATCTCCCGGTATCTTAGTAGGCCAATCCGGCCTTCTATATTGTTTGTGCCTTGTTTGTTTCTTGCAGTTATTAATGCTTTCCTTCCAGTAATGAACACACATGCTATAGTCTTTAGCCATATTTCCAACTGTAACCAAAAGAAAGAAAATTTATGCTTACCTGATAAACTTCTTTCTTTTTTGACATGATGAGTCCACGGATCATCTTAATTACTAATGGGATATTCACCTCCTGGACAGCAGGAGGAGGCAAAGATCACCACAGCACAGCTGTTAAATAGCTCCACCCTTCCCTCCCACTCCAGTCATTCAACCGAAGTAACGAAAGAAAGGAAAAGCCAAGGTGCAGAGGTGTCTGAAGTTTACATAACCCACAACCTGTCTTACAAGAAACAGGGTGGGCCGTGGACTCATCGTGTCAAAAAAGAAATACATTTATCAGGTAAGCACGATGAGTCCACGGATCATCTTAATTACTAATGGGATTCAATACCCAAGCGAGAGTACGCAGATGATATGGGAGGGACAAGACAGGGAACCCAAACGGAAGGCACCACTGCTTGAAGAACCTTTCTCCCAAAGGCGGCCTCAGCCGAGGCAAAAGTGTTACATTTGTAAAACTTTGAAAAAGTGTGAAGATAGGACTAAATTGCAGCCTTGCAAATCCATTCCACCAAAGCTTCATTTTTGAATGCCCATGAGGAAGTAACTGCCCTCGTGGAATGAGCCGTAACTCTCTCAGGAGGCTGCTGTCCAGCAGTCTTATATGCAAAACGTATGATACTCTTCAGCCAAAAAGAAAGAGAAGTAGCTGTAGCTTTCTGTCCCCTAAGTTTTCCTGAGAAAATCACAAACAAAGAAGAAGACTGACGAAAGTCCTTAGTCGCCTTAAGGTAAAACTTTAAAGCACGGACCATGTCTAAATTGTGCAGAAGTCGTTCTTTCTGAGAAGAAGGATTAGGACACAAAGAGGGAACAACAATCTCCTGATCAATGTTCCGATCAGAAACAACCTTAGGAAGAAATTCTAATTTAGTACGTAAAACTACCTTATCTGAATGGAAAATAAGGTAAGGAGATTCATACTGCAATGCTGAGAGCTTTGACACTCTACGAGCTGAAAAAATAGCAACAAGGAATAAAACTTTCCAAGATAACAACTTTATATCTAAGGAATGCACAGGCTCAAACGGAGCCCCTTGAAGAACCTTGAGAACTAAATTAAGAATCCATGGAGGAGTAACTGGTTTGAACACAGGCCTGATCCTGATGAAGGCCTGACAAAATGATTGTACATCTGGGAATCTGCCAGACGTTTGTGTAACAAAATAGGTAAGACTGTGATTTGACCCTTTAGGGAACTCGTCAATAATCCTTTCTTCAAATCCTCTTACAGAAAAGATAAAATTCTAGGAATCCTAACTCTACTCCATGAGTAGCCTTTGGACTCACACCAATAGAGATATTTACACCAAATCTTATGGTAAATCCTTCTAGTTATAGGCTTACAAGCCTGAGTCATGGGCTCTATGACCGAGAGAGAAAACCCCCGCTTAGACAAAATTAAGCGTTCAATCTCCAAGCAGTCAGCTTCAGAGAAGCTAGATTTGGGTGAATGAAGGATCCTTAAATCAGAAGGTCCTTCCTCAATGAAAGTCTCCAAGGTGGTAGAGATGCCATCTCTACCAGATCCGCATACCAAATCCTGTGAGGCTAGGCCGGAGCTATAAGGATCACCGACGCCCTCTCCTGTTTGATTCAGGCAATTACCAGAGGATGAAGAGCAAACGGAAGAAATAGGTATGCTAGACTGAAGGTCCTAGGGACATCCAGAGCATCTATCAGTTCCACCTGGGAGTCCCTGGACCTCGACCCGTAACTTGGGAGCTTGGCATTCTGTCTAGATGCTAAGAGATCTAATTCTGGCTGACCCCACCTGAGAATCAGGTTGGAAAACACTTCCGGATGGAGTTCCCACTCCCCCGGATAAAAGGTCTGCCTGCTGAGGAAGTCCGCCTCCCAGTTGTCCATCCCTGGGATGTGGATCACCGACAGGTAGCAAGAATGAGCCTCCACCCACTAAATTATTTTGGTCACCTCTGTCCTTGCTAAGGAACTTCCCATTCCTCCCTGATGATTGATGTAAGCCACTGAAGTTATGTTGTCCGACTAGAACCTGATAAACTGGACCGAGACTAACTGGGGCCAGGCCAGAAGAGCATTGAAGATCGCTCTCAGCTCCAGAATGTTTATAGGAAGAACAGACTCTGACTGAGACCAAACTCCCTGAACCTTTAGGGAGCCCCAGACTGCTCCCCACCCTAGAAGGCTGGCGTCTGTTGTCACAGTCACTCAAGATGGTCTGCGAAAGCAGGTTCCCTGGATGAGATGATCCAGAAACAACCACCAATGAAGAGAATCCCTTGTCTCCTGCTCCAGTAGTATTCAAGGAGAAAAATCTGCATAATCTCTGTTCCATTGCCTGAGCATGCTTAACTGCAGAGGTCTGAGGTGGAACCAAGCAAACGGGATGATGTCTATTGCTGCCACCATCAGCCCGACTACCTCCATGCACTGAGCCACTGATGGACGAGGCAAGTATCTATAATCTTTGATTTCCTGACCTCTGTATCTCTATTACGGTTCCCAAGAAAGTTACCCTTGTACTTGGGACTAGGGAACTCCTTCTAAAATCCACCCGTGAGATCACAGAAAGAATAGCACCATGACCGTGTGGGATCTTGCTTGATGTAAGGATGGTGCCTGGACTAGGATGTCATCCAGATAGGGCGCCACTGCAATGCCCCGTAATCGAAGCACTGCCAACAGCGATCCCAGAACCTTTGTGAAAATTCTGGGAGTAGTGGTAAGACCAAAAGTAAGAGCCATAAGCTGGAAGAGTTTGTCCAGAAAAGCAAATTTTAGGTACTCTGAGAAATTTGTTTAGACTCTTGAGATCTAAAATTGGTCTGAATGTTCCCTCTTTTTTGGGAACCACAAAGAGATTGGAATAAAACACCTGACCCTGTTCCTGTACTGGAACAATCAGTCCCAAGTCTGAGAGGACCTTTACACAGTGTAAGAACGTCTCTCCTTCTGTCGGGTCTGGAGATAATCTTGAAAGTCGAACCTGCCTCTGGGAGGAAAACCTTGAATTCCAGACTTTATCCCTGGGACACTCTGTCTACTGCCCAGGGATCCTGAACATCTCGAACCCAAACCTGAGCGGAGAAGGAAAGTCTGCCCTCTATGAGATCTGGTCCCGGATCGGGGGTCTGACCTTCATGCTGTCTTTTGATTCAATGGCAGGCTTCTGGGACTGACTTCCCCTATTCTAAGACTTACTGGGTTTTCTATAAAGGCTTAGACTGCTCCAGCTTGGGAGAAGGAGGGAAGGATTTCCCTAAAAATCTTGAAAGAAACTAAAATTCTCTCTGACGTTCTTTCGCTTATACCTCTTATCCTGAAGATGAAACATCCACAGGCCAAGATTTTAACCATACTGCTCTGCGGCTAATATGGCAAAGTCTGAATAATAGCTCCCAGTTTAAGAAAACTCAGCGTTAAAGGAGTTTACTAACTTAAGGCTAACTATTCTATCTCTACGAGGGGGTGTCTTTCCAGCAGAAACAGACAACGTATCAAACCAATAAACCACCGCAATGGCGACAGATGCCATACCAACCACAGGTTTTATCCTGCATAGCATCCAAAAGGAACTACTATCCTCTATGGGAATAGTATCTCCCCTCTGTAAAGGCTTCTTGATAGAGTCTTAAATATAGGGAAAGAGAGCAAAAAGGGATACCCGGTCTCCTATTCCTGAGCAAATATTCATATAACCCTAACTGGTACAGGAAATACTTCTACCATGAAGGGCCCCTTTAGTATAATTTATTGGAATCTCTAGGATCAACTACTCCAGAAGTAACAGAGTCGTCCAAGGTAGCTAAAACCTCTACAAGTTATAATTGGAGGTGTTCAAGCAAAAACTGAAGTAAAACAACCTCAGTATCAGATAAAGGTATTACCCCATCTGAGTCTGAGAATTCCCTCTCAGATACTACCTAAGTATCCAAGATACATGTCCTTCTTGTATTTTTCCCTATAGAGTGGAAAAATCAGACAATGCATGTAATGCAAAGTAACTCCAGGTGGAATAGAAGCGCAGGGCATTGCATGTGGGCTATAACACATTAGGAGAAAACTTATGGCATATCTTAAAAAGAAAAAGAGAAGAGGCGCCAAATGGTGTGTATCGTTTGAACTACAGAAGGCAAAGCCCCCAAATGAATCTTACTTACAAGATTTCCAGCACTTGAGAAGTGCCACATATGCCTTCTGAACTATTTGCAGCCGTCCAGCTAGCTGAATTGAGGCCAATGTTGCTTCAGTATTAAGCTGTGCAAGACAAAATCACAAAAGTGCCACAATAGTGTGTATCAGAGAGAACACTAACAAATGCGCAAATATTGAAATGTACTCACGAGATGTAGGGCACTTGAGAAGTGCCACAAAGACCTTCTGGGCACTTATCAGCTGTCCAGATCACTGTGTTCACAGGTAATCCTCTGGGCTAAAGCGTTAGATTCACAATGGCTCCAAAAAGCAATTTGGGATTCAACCTCCAATCACTAACACATATGAGTTCATGCTGATAACAGGCTCCAATGTCTGTGCTCAGGAAGAAGGTTCCCTTATTCACTCCAGTTACATCAATAAGTGATATCTCAGTGCTCTGGCCGTGTCCAGCAGCAGCTGCACAGGAAGTAAATGGGAGGGGAACAACAAAACACTTATGGCATATCTTGACTCTTGTCAACAACTCCTAAACAGCATGCATTTAAAAAGGAGTAGGTTCAGAAAATTTATTTTTAGGAAAAACATTGACATCAAAAAATAAAAAATAAATAAAACCAAGAGACACCTAACAGGCCCTCTTGGACCCTTCTGAGTCAACAGCGCTGAGTTAAACAAAAAAATATGTTAAAATTTGTAATAAAAGTTAACCATAAAACATGTTACTGTCTCTTTAAAACTTAAAAAGAAACTTTATATTTTTTAGAACAGCAGATTAGTATGTAACTATATTAGAACCTATCTACACCTCAGCCTAACCATTGCTGAGGTGTCCATCTGTCTTTGAAACCGGAAAATCCCCAAACTTTATTTATAAAAAGTTACAAGGAATAGAGAGAAGATACTGGTTCTTATTTTTATTCATAAAGGATCCAGAACGCAGCAGCAGCGCTGTCCGATCGCACATAAGGAACAACATTAACTACTGTGCTACCAGGCTTTCCTTTCCGATATCTGAAGACAAATAGGAAGTGCGCCGTCCAAAATGGTGCCAAACATAGCTCCGCCCCCGTGGGCGTGATACCAGTAACTCTGCCGTTCTACACTGGCAATGTACTCAAAAAGTAGCGTGCGCTCTCAAAACAGTGCAAACCAAGCACCGCCCATTGTGGGCGTTACCGCTACCGATCTCCCGGTTGCCATTGTCATATTTTGAGTTAAAAATAGCCATCTGGAGAAACTGAGGCTCTAGTAAAAACCTGAGTGAAAATAGTGCTACCGCTGATAGGTAGCATCTTAGCCTAAATATGTAAAACAAACTAAACCTGTCACAAAACTAATTTCCCTCCTACTGAGTCCTTTCCTATACTCAGCTATAGAGGTTACGCCCTTAGTCTCCTCAGCCCCAGTGCCTGCATACCACTTGCTGTCACAGGGTCCCCTCCCTTATAGAAAATGGAGTTATGTCCCCTGGAATTTAATAAAGTGCTCCACTTCCTCTGAGATCTTTCCCAGACCCAGAATAAAAAGTTAGCACTTACCTTTAAAATCTGCCCGACAGCAGGGCAGCTCACGAGGATTGAGAGGTCCTCTCCCTCACATAGTCCTGTGGAAAAAGGATAAAGCCTGAGTAATCTTGCTTAAGTTATCAGGATTAGGGCAGCATAAATATATGGGAGGTGCAGTGAAAATTATGTACCACAAGTTCCCATTGCTCTAAAGCCACCAATGCTCTACTGAAGAGAATGATATGGACTACGGCTACACCCTAGAACAAAGCAGCACACTCTTGCACTACTTTAAAAATAATAAATTCTTGATTGAAGAATCTAATCTAACACCTCACTTTACCACTTCCTATCACTAACGTAGGCAAAGAGAATGACTGGAGTGGGAGGGAAGGGAGGAGATATTTAACAGCTCTGCTGTGGTGCTCTTTGCCTCCTCCTGCTGACCAGGAGGTGAATATCCCATTAGTAATTAAGATGATCCGTGGACTCATCGTGTCATAAAAAAGAAACAGAGATTTAACTACCTTTCCATCATTACCACAAGCAGAGGAATGATTTAACACCCTATATTGGTTCTACCTAGCTAATACTTAACAGATGAGAGCCCCTCCCAGAAGGGAGCTTGGACAGAAATAAACCACATCCCTTTTACATATTTGAAGATGACCTCACTTCCTCACCTCTAGTTCTGTCCATCAAAATGGACAGAACTGGGTTCTCTTCAGAGTTTTCCATTGAGCACCATACGTATGTTGACACATGCAGGTGATTATTAAAATTCTAATTTTCTGTGACTAACATAGTAAAGAAATGTAACTCCCATATTGCCAGTAGAACACAGAAAAATTACAACCCTTCTTCCAGCATGAACACAAATAATGAAGTTGCTGAATCCCTCTTCTAACATCAACACATGCAAAGAGGGGATTTAATCCCTGTCTTCCAGTAGTACATGTCCTGCAGGCCTTACTTTAGTTTCAACATCAGCCCCTAGATGTGTTGCTTAAAGGGCCATGATACCCAAATGTTGAAACACTTGAAAGTGATGCAGCATAGCTGTAAAAAGCTGACTAGAAAATATCACCTGATCATCTCTATGTAAAAAAGGAAGATATTTTACCTCAAAATGTCCTAAGTATCCACACCCCATTGTAAAGGACTTTAAGCCACAAATCAGTATGTCTGTCCCAGGACAGACAAGGGAGTGAGCCTCATGCACACTCATGTTATTTCCCTATTCAGTTTAAGGAAGTTTTCTATGAAATCTCATGAGTTAGGTGACATCTCATGAGATCACAGTAAAAGACTTCATGACCTCAGCACTGTTGATGCTGATTAGCTGCTGTTCATTTCTTCCTTTTATTTTTTTTTACCTGCAGCTGGGCAGTAACTGAAGTATAACTTTTCACACAGAACTTACTCTGGTGAGCTGAGGAAATTGTGAGGTAAAATATCTTCCTTTTTTACATAGAGGTGTTCAGGTGATATGTTCCTATCAGCTTTTTACAGTTATACTGCATCAGTTTCAAGTGATTTAGCATATGAGTAGTATGTCCCTTTAATGCTTCCTCTTGTACAACAAACACAAGTCATATCTTCTCATTTACCTTCCCAACCTTTACCTTCCCAACCACAACATACATTTGCTGGGCAGAGGGGTGTTAGAGCTTATTGTCAGGAATATTAGTAGTAGCTGTAGCTTTGTCCCTCCAGTTAATTTAAAAGAAAGCTTTGGAGTTGTTGGCATGCCACTTATTTTGGAATGATAAGTTAATAATTGGGAATAAAAGAAAGGGTGAGGCAGTAAAATGTATTCCAATGAACAATTCTTCTACTCTACGAATGGATCTTATCAGTCTGTGCCAAACTACAACACTGCTTTACTTTTTATTTTAAAGGGGCAGTCAAGTCCAAAAAAAACCTTTCGTAATTCAAAAAGGGCATGCAATTTTAAACAACTTTCAAATTTATTTTTATCACCAATTTTGCTTTGTTCTCTTGGTATTCATAGTTGAAAGGTAAACCTAGTGCTAATTTCTTAGACCTTGAAGGCCTCCTCTAATCTGAATGCATTTTGACCACTAGAGGGTGTTAATTCATGTGTGTCATATAGATAACATTGAGCTCACGAACATGAAGTTACTTAGGAGTTTGCAATGATTGCCTAAAATGCAAGTCTGTCAAAAGAACTGAAATAAGGGGGCAGTTTCCAGAGGCTTAGATACGAGGTAATTACAAAGGTAAAACGTGTATTATTATAACTGTGTTGGTTATGTTAAACTGGGGAATGGGAAATAAAGGTATTATCTATCTTTTTAAACAACAAAAATTCTTGAATTGACTGTCCCTTTAAACATGGCTCTCAACGTAGTTTCATATAGAACTGGATTTTAATTCCAACAATTGTTTCTTTTATACACCCAGTATTTTTGCATTAGTTGTACAGTACATCCTATAATATAAAAGGCCAAGTGTGTGTGTTTGTCCAAAACTGCCATGCGCAGTAGAGACAGCGCAAGGACAAACACAACTGGCCTTATCTGCTGTCCGCGTCGTGACAATGGTAGGTGGGAGTGGGCGTGGTTGGTGAGAATGGGCGTGGCTGGAATGACAGGGGATGTGGTGGCCGGGGGCGGGCGCGGTAATGCACTTGCAAGAGAGACAGATCAAAATAGAGGGTGGAGAGAGAGAGAAAGAGAGGGGGAGAGAGAAAAAGAGATGGGAAAGAGCAAAAGAGAGGGGAAAGAGAAAAAGAGCGGAGAAAGAGAGCAAAAGAGAGGGGAGAGAGAGCAAAATAGAGGGGAAAAAGCAAAAGAGAAGGAAGAGAGAGTAAAAGAGAAGGGGGGAGAGAGAGAGCAAAAGAGAGGGGGAGAGAGAGAGCAAAAGAGCGGGTGGAGAGAGAGAGCAAAAGAGAGGGGAATGAGAGTAAAAGAGAGGGGAGAGAGAGAGCAAAAAAGAGGGGGAAGAGAGCAAAAGAGAGGGGAAAGAGAAAAAGAGCGGGGAAAGAGAGCAAAAGAGAGGGGAGAGATCGCAAAATAGAGGGAAAAAAGCAAAAGAAAGGGAAGAGAGAGCAAAAGAGAGGGGGGAGAGAGAGAGAGCAAAAGAGAGGGGGAGAGAGAGCAAAAGAGAGGGGGAGAGAGAGCAAAAGAGAGGGGGAGAGAGAGAGCAAAAGAGAGGGGGAGAGAGAGCAAAAGAGAGGGGGGAGAGAGAGAGCAAAAGATAGGGGGAGAGAGCGCAAAAGAAAGGGGGGGAGAGAGCAAAAGAGAGGGGAGAGAGAGAGGGGGAGAATAGAGGAGGGAGAGAGAGGGGGAGAGATAGAGAGCAAAAGAGAGTGGGAGAGAGAAAGAGCAAAAGAGGGGGAGAGAGAGCAAAAGAGAGGGGGAGAGAAAGAGAGCGGGGGGAGAGAGAGAGAGAGGGGGGAGAGAGCAAAAGAGAGGGGGAGAGAGAGAGCAAAAGAGAGGGGGAGAGAGAGAGCAAAAGAGAGAGGGGAGAGAGAGCAAAAGAGAGGGGGGAGAGAGAGAGAGCAAAAGAGAAGGGAGAGAGAGCAAAGAGAGGGGGAGAGAGAAAGCGCAAAAGAGAGGGGGAGGGAGAGAGCGCAAAAGAGAGGGGGGAGAGAGAGTGCAAAAAAGAGGGTGAGAGAGAGCGCAAAAGAGAGGGGGGGGAGAGAGAGAGCACAAAAGAGAGGGGGAGATAGAGCAAAAGAGAGGGGGAGAGAAGGCAAAAGAGAGGGGGAGAGAGGGAGCAAATGAGAGGGGAAAGAGCAAAAGAGAGGGGAGAGAGAGCAAAAGAGAGGGGAGAGAGAGCAAAAGAGAGGGGGGAGAAAGAGAGCAAACAAGAGGGGGGAGATAGAGAGCAAAAGAGAGGGGGGAGAGAGAGCAAAAGAAAAAGAGGGGGGAGAGAGAGCAAAAGAGAAGTGGAGTGAGAGAGAGCACAAAAGAGAAGGGGAGAGAGAAAGCAAAAGAGAAGGGGACTAGAACTAAATAAAAGCACCAGGATATTACATTTAAGAGCAAGCAGAAAAAAAATCACATTGAATACTATTGTCTTCATTTTATTATATAGACGAAATTACAATTGCCTCTTTGGTGAATGTTTACTGATATGGTTTACAATATTGTGTGCTATTTATTATATCTATGTAGATTGCAATTTAATTTAAATGAAATAAAATTTAACCAGAAAATAAACCAAAAGCCATACTAATTATCTGAGTACATAAATGGTTCATTATATTTTCCTTAGCTATTTTCTTTCTGATAAAGAGAGACCTTGATAGAGACGATGCCATTGTTTAGGAAGACTGCAAAAAAAATAAAAATCTTTTGTTCATCGTTTCTGAATATTCCAGTTGCTATGGAAACCTAAAAAGCTCTAAAGGTGTGATCTTTTCCTGTGTATGTGACTTTTTTTTTTACAGGACTTTTAATTGCAGTAGTAGATGGAGACTATACCAATTATATTTTCCCAATTTGTTCTTGCTCTGCTTTTATGTAATGCTTTTGGAAGAAATAGGAAATGGTGCATTCAATACACTTAAAAAGCTTATACTAAATGATTAAAGGAAAAACATCAATGGAAGTGCTTAGACAAACAAAGGCAAAAAAATAAAAAAGGAGATCTAAATAGCTTAACCCTTTAGTAACCAAAAGAAGATAAATCATTAATTAAACACATCTTAATTGATGGATTTGGTACTGATAATTATTTGTAGATTTATTTATTGCTGCTTATCAGATGCAGTTTTGGGGCTTGAGGAGAGGAAAAGTATATTTAATTGTTGTGATCTTTTTAATAGCAGATATCTCTAACATTTTCTCATACACATAAAGATTACACAACTGCAGTCTTGAAGAATTGAATTACTGCAAATAATTGTAGATTAGTTATTTCACATAACCATATAAATATATTTAAAAAATGGTTGAAAAGTAATTAACACCAAATATATTTCCTATAAATATAAAAACTGGAAACTATTGATGCTTGATAGCATGAGATTAAAGGACCATTTTATACATTAGAATTGCATAATAAACACACTCATAATAAAAAGACAATGCAATAATATAAAAAAAAACTGTGATAATGGAAGTAAATTGTAAAGTTTCTTAAAACTTTATGCTCTAGCTCACTGGTTTTCAAACCTGTCCTCAGGCCTACCTAAAAGGCCAGATTTTCAGTATAACCTTGGATGAGAACAGGTAAATTAACCATGTTCAGATATCCTCAAAACCTGGGGAAAAAAGTCAATAAAATGGAGCATGGGTAAAAAGCTAAATAATGACATTTATTGATCATTGAACTATAAAAAAAAAAAAAAAAACTAGACGTAGAAAAAGGGACAGACGCATTTTGGCTCATGTCTTCATCTTCCTCAAAACCTGGCCTGTTAGGGAGGCCTGAGAACAGGTTTGAAAACCAGTGCTCTAGCTGAAATATGAAAGTTTTTTCCTTTAAAGGGATACATATGACCCTGCAAAAATGCACAGCCCTGGGTGCTCACTAGCACTCACACCCAGAGACTCAGGCAGTTAACCTCAGACAAGTCTGGGTGCAAAGCCCATAGGGAAAATAAAAAAAAATTAATACAACACACTAATAAAGTCTGGCACTCTCTTAGAAGCTTACAGCTAAGACAAAAATGGAACAGTTAGTTAACGCATTTGGCCAAATGGTTCAAGCCCAGGACGATAGCACGCAGAAGTGTCTCTGGTTAACTGCCTGAGTCTCTGGAAACTGTGCAGCTGATTGTGAGTGCTATTGAGCACTCAGGGTTGTGCATTTTGCAGGGACATAGGATGTATACCCAGTCCAATTTGAGAGTGCAGTCTATTTCCGTGTTTAGTATCTGTCTAGGGGGATTACAGTAAGGCCTGTGCACCCTTGTGTGGTTTCAGTGTTTGATTGAAATCAAGCATTGTTTGACTGTAGGTGGGGGCCCAGGAGTGAAGAGACCATGACATGTTCATGGGCATGAAGCATTTGGCCAGATGCAGTAACTAACTCTTCCATTTCTGAGCTTGCAAGAGAGTGCCAGACTTTCTATATATATATATATACATAAACAAATATATGTATATATCTCAAGATACTCACAGATACCAATTTATTCAATTGAAGATACCACCAGAAAAGTGGGAGCGCTCTCCAACGAGCTAATATCTTTGCACTTTAATAAATATGTAAAGTCATGTGAAAGTCTAATACTCATAAGCATGTTGCGTACAAATTAGATGCTAGATTTATGGTGTGGGAGAATTAGCAACTCCACAGATATTTGGTTAATGTGGCAGTTATTTTCACATTTTGGCAGATTTGTAGTTATCTTGCTACAGATCTGGTGAATTTTTTTGGAGGTAGTTTCTGCTGGGTGCATCTTGTTAGTGGAAAGAAATGTAAACAGAAAGCCCATTTCCAGCTATTTGAGAAGCTGCTCATTCTTCCAGACCATATATCTAGCACCACATTTTGGTGCGGCAAATTTGTGGGTGTTTAACATATGTGCCTGTAGATATTTACAAATTTATAAAGATATTAAAGGGCCATTAGAGTGAATAAATGACATGCTCTAGTTTTTTTAGAGCATGTCAATTTTACCATTAATGACCCTGCAACTCTACTTGATTAACACTCCCCAAAGAAGTTAAACACATAGTTAATGTACTGCTTGGGAGCCGCAAAGCACTGCTAGTCCCAAATGCAAACTGCCATTGACCCAATCAGCAGTGGCATACATCTGGGTCATACGATTACCGCTGCTGATTGGGTGAGATAAACCTTAACTATGTTTAACCCAATTCGTGGGGGCAAAACACAGAGCGTTGCAGGGTTGCTAATGCTAACATTACATGCTCTGATTGGCTTGGAAAAAAAGAATTATAAGCAATGTAATTTTAATTTGATGCTAACATTTTGTATATAACTTGAAATGTTGTGTTAATGCTGATTGGCTGATGAGGACAAGCTATACTGGTGTAGAACAACAAGATAAGATATAATTCAAGAGATTCATTACAAATACATTCTGATATTACCTGCTATAGATGTAACAAAGAAAAAAAAATATCCCATGAATTGTGTTCTTTGCATTATTGGATTGTTTTATTTTATATATCAGGAACAAAAATGTATTGCTGGCCTCTTTGGTAATGAAAAGGTTAAGCAACTCTATACTCAAGAAGACTGTCTAAATTATTTGTGCCAAATTGCCAATAACCCTGTAAATTAATGTATGAGAAGAAGGAAAGAAGCAAAATACTGCCCAGCTGTAATGAGATTACATCGAAAATAAAGCGAAGGGTAACTGAAATCTAATCTGGAAGTGATGAAGTGCATGTGATTTCCAAGTAATTCATTCTCCACAGGGCCCGTCCACAGGGAGCTCACAGCTATATGAGTCTACAACACGTTCACCAATATTTGAATGAAAGTAATTGTAGAGAGCCTCAGCCTGCAGTGTACCTCAACCTGACCCGTAAATATTTGTAATAAACTATCAAAATAACTCGGAAATGCTAACATTTTATATAATGCATATTAAAGTCCAGTAATTAAACACTTTATTATATGAATCTTTATTTGTATAATATTGTACATGCACAAATACACTGGTTATAAATTCATAACATATTATAACATGGAAAGAAGAAAGAATACATTGGACATGAAATACCTGTCCCAAAGAGCTTACAATCTAGGCACTTTATTGGCACTCACCTGTTCTTAATCCTTTGTTATGGTTTTGTAATTGCCAAATTTAAAGGGACAGTACATACCTTGTAATTACCTGAAGAAACGACCAGTAATTGGGTTGAGAAACGCGTTGCATTAAAGTTTGCTTGTTTTTAACTTTAACACGGCTGGATTCTCGTTAATTTGTTGCCAAACATAGTGAGACAAATTAGCCGTTTGTTCCAATCCTTCCTGCTTTTTATTTAACATTGCCTGACGCCGCCGGCAGCTGTTTTATATCAAGTCCTAAAGACTGTTCACAGCAACAGATCTGGGATCACTCGAAAAGCTGCAACCGAGTCTTTCATCATCACAGGAGTGACCAATGAGCTGACCACTGCAAGAGTCAGCCTGCATCTATAGCACTTTGTTCTATACAGGTGCCACTACCATTGTGAGTCGTTTTCTTACCTTTGTGTCTATCTGTGTTTTTTTGGTAACTCACTATGAGGCGCCCCTTGTTTTTTCTTTATCTTTAGTGGTAATCGTTTTTCATCTGGTTTACCTAAGTGGAGCAAACCTCACCATCTGTGTTCCAGTACTAACTTCGGATCCTTTCCTCACTCCATTATGGCTGATTCACAGACAGAACATTGATTTCATATTCCTTGTGGAACTCTCCATTTTACAGGTTTTTTTGTGTGGACTACCACTTTTTTCTTGTATTGTTTTTTTATATATATTATTATGGATTTTTATTACTTTTTATTGCCATCATTATTATTATTTTTTGTGATATTCACATTCACACTTTTATAAATCGTTGTCACTCATCACACATAACATTTTGAATGTGTCTTCAACATATTGTTTTTTTCATTTTCACTCTAATCCCACATTTAGAGGGTTTAACATATTCCTTTTTTCTTTATGCAGCCTTTTATTTATTTTTGGCTGTTGAATAACTTTGAATCTATTGTATAGGTATATAGTGTGCCACCTTTAGGTTTCCCCTTGGATTCCTAAACATTTTGTTCACATACCTTGTAATTATAAGCTGTTTCTGTTGTGTTGTTATAGAATAACAAAAACCAAGTCTTAAAGGGACATTAAACACTTTGAGATGATAATATAAAATGATAAACCGTATATTCCACTCTGAAATTGTGAGCTTTTCAGTCCCAGTTAGAAATAGAAGTGCAGAACACTGTTATATTCCAAACAGCCATTGGGTGCACACTCTAGTGACCTATTTATAACTTTGCCTAATTGGCCACAGCAGAGAAGGTAATCTAAGTTACAAAATGTCAGCTCCCATTGTTTTACACTTGTTTTGTCAATATCTAAAGAACTAATGAAACTTTAAAAAATACATCTCGGACTAATCTTTTCTTTGAATGCATCATTCTATCTAGCGTTTATGTAGTGTTTAATGTCCCTTTAATTTTTTTAAAACAAATTTACTTTTTTTTTACTGCAGTTATTTTTCAATAGCCAAACTCCACTCACCATTTGCCTTATCTGAAAGAGCCAATTTGGGCTTTAGTCTGCAGACAATTAAACTATTTATAAGAAATTCCCTAAAGCCCCTAGGGAGAAGAGGGGGGGGCATTAAACTATCCCCACAAATCCCCCTCAAATAAACCTTAGTACTAAGAGGTTGGCAGTGCCTTATGCTAATGTTATAAACATTTGTGAAAACAGAAAGAGAAGCATAAACTGGGGGGATAGTTAACTGAATAAGTGATGTGTGACGATGGATGATTAAAACATAACTTTTAATGAATATATATAAAATAAAAATGGACTATGCCATCAATAAAATTATATTTAAAAGTAAAATATATTTTTATTGATGGCATAGTCCATTTTTATTTTTTATTCATCTAAAGTTATGTTTTAATCACCCATCGTCACACAGCACTTATTCAGTTAACTCTCCCCCTACAAGTGTGCCAGTTTATGCTTCTCTTTGTCTTTTCACAAAAGACAATTAAACTAGTCACTGTTGTAAAGTTGAGTTGTTTTCCAGTTGCCAGAGTTATCAATGACAGTAAGAAATTGCTCTATTATTAGATCTTTACATGAAAAGGGAGCCAAATAAACAATGAAAATAGGTGTTCTATTATACACCACTAAATACTTTATATACAAATCTCAAGTTATTTACTGTCCCTTTAACTATTTATTTTCTGCTGATTACTTACTTTCAGAAAATACTTTTAGTCTGCAGGTATAGTCAAGAAAACCGGTAACCAAAATCTATCGCCTAGATTACGAGTCTTGCGTTAGGGTTAAAAAGCAGCGTTGAGACGTCCCAACACTGCTTTTTAACGCCCGCTGGTATTACGAGTCTGGCAGGTACAGGTGTACCGCTCACTTTTTTTCCGCAACTTGAGCATACCGCAAATCCACTTACGTAAATTGCGTATCCTATCTTTTTAATGGGATTTTCCTAACGCCGGTATTACGAGTCTTGGAAAAAGTAAGAGGTAGACCCTCTCCTGTCAAGACTCCTACCGCATTTAAAAGTTAGTAGTTAAGAGTTTTATGGGCTAACGCCGTAACATAAAACTCTTAACTAAAGTGCTAAAAAGTACACTAATACCCATAAACTACCTATTAACCCCTAAACCGAGCCCCCCCCCCCCCACATCGCAAACACTTAAATACATTTTTTAAATCCTAATCTGCCGACCGGACATTGCCGGCAATTCAATAAATATATTAACTCCTAAACCGCCGCACTACAGCCTTGCAAACATTAGTTAAATTGTATTAACCCCTAATCTGCCGTCCCTAACATCGCCAACACCTACCTACATTTATTAACCCCTAATATGCTGCCCCCAAAGTCGCCGCAACTATATTAAATGTATTACCCCCTAAACCTAAGTCTAACCCTAATAACACCCCCTTTAACTTAAATATAATTTAAAATAATCTAAATAAAATTACTACAATTAACTAAATTATTCCTATTTAAAAGTAAATACTTACCGATAAAATAAACAATATAACTAATAGTTACAATGTAGCTAGCTTAGGGTTTATTTTTATTTTTTCAGGCAACTTTGTATTTATTTTAACTAGGTACAATAGTTATTAATCCCTCTAATAAAATAAAAAAGCCCCCCAAAATAAAAAAAGACCTACCCTATACTAAATTACAAATACATTTACAGGTAAATTTGTACTTATTTTAGCTAGGTAGTTATTAAATAGTTAATAACTATTTAATAACTATTCTACCTAGTTAAAATAAATACAAAGTTGCCTGTAAAATAAAAATAAATCCTAAAATAGCTACAATGTAACTATTAGTTATATATTGTAGCTAGCTTAGGGTTTATTTTATCGGTAAGTATTTAGTTTTAAATAGGAATAATTTAGTTAATTGTAGTAATTTTATTTAGATTATTTTAAATTATATTTAAATTAGGGGGGTGTTAGGGTTATGGTTAGACTTAGGTTTAGGGGTAATAACTTTATTATAGTGGCAGAAATGTTGTGGGTGGCAGATTAGGGGTTAATAAATATAATGTAGGGTTCGGCGATGCTGGGGGCATTAGATTAGGGGTTAATAAGTATAATGTAGGTGGCGGCGGTGTCCGGAGTGGCAGATTAGGGGTAAATAAAATTATGCAGGTGGCGACAATGTCGTGGGCGGCAGATTAGGGGTTAATAAGTGTAAGATTAGGGGTGTTTAGACTCGGGGTTCATGTTAGGGTGTTAGGTGTAGACATAAAAAGTATTTCCCCATAGGAATCAATGGGGCTGCGTTAGGAGCTGAAGGCTGCTTTTTTGCAGGTGTTAGGTTTTTTTTCAGCCGAATTTGCCCCATTGATTCCTATGGGGAAATCGTGCACGAGCACGTTTTGCCAGCTCACCGCTACCATAAGCAACGCTGGTATTGAGGTGAGATGTGGAGCTAAATTTTGCTCTCCACTTACTTTTTTGCGACTAACGCCGGGTTTAAAAAAAACCTGTAATACCAGCGTTGTCTGTAGGTGAGCGTTGAGCTGAAACTGCTTGTTAGCACCGCACAGCATTACCAACAAAAACTCGTAATCTAGCCGTTTGTTTCTTCAGAAAATCTCTATGCATAAAACATTAAACCATACAATATTAGATCAATTTGAAAACTATATAAAATTCTGATTTAAGAGACCCATTTTGATAATGAATCTATTTATGCTCCTACTGCTTCCCAAATTCTTTTAGAATAACAAAATAAATAAAAACATTTATGGCTGCCCACTTCTACAGTTTATTATAATACCACCAAATATGTATTTACATAGAGAAATACTGTGGTCATTAAAGGGATAGAAAGGTCAAAATTGAAATGTGATTGGGTGGTTTTAAATTTTAAATATAATTTATTGTGCACTATACTTCCATTAGAAAAAAATATTTTAGTAAAAGTTGTAGTTTTTAAGAAGCATACGCACATATGCGGTGAGTGTCCCCCATGCATCAGCATTCAAACTCCACACCAAAGCAAATAGGTGGTCTCATGTACCTTTATTTATTTAAAGTAGAGAGAGAAGGGCTACCCTTCCCCACATGATTTTGTTTCATATGAATATTATTCCATCAGTTTATTGCTGTTGTCAAGATAATCACATTATAGTCATCTGGATGTATAACCTACCAGATGAAACAGAGGTCAGTTGCTCAATCTTGGTGCTTCTACTGGGTGTCATTAAAATCCAGAAAACTATAAAAGTCACCTGTTATCTAGAGAGGCATGTGATCTTTGGTTGAAAGAGTACATTCTTCTGTTTTATAAATGGTGTTTTGTGGTGGTGTATTTGGTATTTATAGAATGAATTCTCTGTTTGAGTTTTTATTCCCTTTAGGAAAAATACATTTGGTAGGTGAATGACAATTGCCTTGTACTGACACTACTGTAGAATAAGCGCCACGCACCTTACTATAAAAGCTAGTCAGGTGCCTTGTAGAACAAGTGATCAGCATTTAGAACATTATTGGCTGCATAGTATAGTGAACTATGTTCCCTTATTAAAAAAAAGGCAATTCCTCTCTTTTAAATGAGAACTATAAGTTTGGCATTTTTAGCTCATCGAACGAGCGAAAACAGTTTACTTTCAACTTGTAATATGAGCACAACCTGACGCATGCAAAAAGCTTACTTATAGCACAGTTAACACTCAAAAGGGAGTGTTAAATATTGCTCCACTTGTAATCTGGCTCTTAATATGCAAAACTTCAACCCTTGCCCATCCGTGAAGAAATATAGGGGTCGATTTATTAAGCAGCAGCTATTAAATCTATCCATCTTTTAATCTGAAGACTAAGCTTGTTTACTTAATTAATTGGATGTCCACAGTGGAGGCTCCTCTGTAGGAGCACTTGAGCACGTGAACCCCCTGACCCCTGGTGAAAAAAAAAGTGAGAAATAAAAAAAACAAATTAAATTTTTAAACTTTTTTTGCTGACTAAATAAAAAAATCTTCCAGGCTCCACTGCAGTTTTGACTAAAATACATTAAAATTGCAGTTTTTTAATTCTTTAGGCTGAAAGTGGAATGGGCTTTTGCCTAATACTTCTATCTATCGCACATGCTGTACAGTGCGATAGATAGAAGTATAGGCAAAAGCCCTTTCCTAACCGCACAGCTTTTAGTGTGCGAGAGCCAGCTGTCACGTGACACTCGCACACTAAGAGCTATGTGTGTGGGAGGAGGAGCATCATGAGCTACTGTTCAGAGTCAGACCGTGGGGGGCAGAATGAGCCCCTAGAAGAGCAAATGCTGATACGATGCTCCCAGGCAACTCGCCCCTTCTCTGGTCCCTGCTGTGGGGGTTTGTGGGCTCTGCGGGGACTTCACATGGGACCCTCCGCTACCAGCATGAACTTCACTTCTGTTCCATGCAAGGAGACATCAGCCGGCACCAGGTGAGGGTAGACATACAAATGTTAACATGCAGTAAGTCAGATCTACATTGCTCATGAGCATATTCAAAGGGGTATATACATCTACTGGAAGGGGCAAGTAATAGGCACCTAGATCTATGTACAGTCAATAAGGCACTTAATTAAGAATTACAGTTAGCAAGATTTATATATATTTGGACAGACAATAAGACACTGAGATCTTCACATTATTTAATAGATCAACAGATTGATGCTGCAATAAGGCACCAAGATATACAGGAGGGTGCATATATATATATATATATATATATAAAGTCCTTATACTGCCCCAGTGACAGAACTCTTGTACCCAGTATATATATGGTAACTGCAGGGTGTATATGGTGCTCTTGTCTTTAAATATACACAGGTTAGTGTTATGTACCTACCTCACACACAGACTTTAACAACACACAGTAATACACATAACACACTTCCATCACCTTGTACATAAGGATGTGTTAAGGTAACTGGCAGAATGTGTGTGTGTGCGCATGTATGTATGTATGTATATATACACACACATTTAAATGGACAGAGCAATCTGAGGGGTGGGGCTAGTGCTCCACCATCTTCAAAAGTCACCAGCTGCCACTGGATGTCCATATGCATATCCTAGGCATTCTTGAATTGCATTATGGTATATGTAAATTCAACATTTGTTGAATGTTTGTCCCATGAATCAATCACCCTCTCTGAATTAGTCCCTTTAAGAACTATCGTTTTTTTCTCACCGCTCTGGTGTCAGTGTGAGACACTGAGGACCTCAGTAGGTAGTGGTTGCAGGAGAGCTATTGAAGATGCCACAAGATTGAGCCTCCTGTGGTGAGGGAAGGGTTAAGCAACAGGAGGGGGATTGGCATGCTTTTCTTTACCAGTAGTTGTGTCTGCATTGCGCTGGGAGCTTCTCCTTCACCAACTGCTTACTGAATCCTAGACACTCTGAGGGGGTAAGACACACACACACACACTTAAGCTCAGGGAGTTTATTTTAGGCACATACTTGTGTCAGGGTCACAGTGACGGGGGTTGCTTGCAGGGTGCTCAGGCTTTATCTATCCTGATGGTTTTCTATTGCTAGCTCATACAGTGTGTGAGGAAGTGTTAGGGGGCATCATGGAACATCCTAGTGCTATGCCTAATGAGCCCAATGCTTCTGAGAATGAACCCCTAGAAATTAATATTCCGGTTAATAAATGTTTGTTGTGCAATCTAGTCACTGTATGTCCACCGGCACAACTGTGTAACTCCTGCTTATGCTCTGCTCTACAATCCCATTCTTAGGTCCTATGTACTGCTTCTTCAGTGGCACATCAACCTGTTACTGAGGGTGGGGTGATAGATTTTACACCAACTTTTAAAAAAATATAGCAGTGTCTGAAGCTATAGCTGCTATCCCACATGCAAGCAAGTGCAAGTGTAAGCTCAAGCATATTTCTTCTGACTCCTCTTATATGGATATTAACCCAGGCCAACTTGTCCAAGATTTTGAGGATTCTTCAGAGAGGGAAGTTTCGTCAGAGGATTCTGGGTCTAAGTCAGACAAGGAATCAGAATATATAAATGTTTTACTGAAGGAGGTCCTGAATGCCTTAGGGGGACTAGGCCAGTTGAAGATAAACTAGTACAGAAGTTACACATGATTTTGAGGCCAAAGTCTAAGTTCCTTATACCTTTCTAAACTGGTTTCTGAGATTGTTTCCAAAGAAGGTGAAAAACCAAAATGTAATTTTTTTTCTCCATCTCCTACCTTTAAATAAAATGTTTCCAATCCCTGAAACCAACTTGGAATTGTGGAGAAACATTCCTAAGGTGGATGGGGAAATTTCTACTTTAGCTAAAAGGACAACTATCACTCTAGAGCAGTGTTTCCCAACCGTAGTCCTCAAGTACCCCCAACAGTCCTGGTTTTCATTATAGCTGAACCAGTGCACAGGTGAAGTAATCAGCTGATCAGTAACCAACCTGCTCTCATCCATCAGCTGAATTTCACCTGTGCTCTAGTTCAGCTATAATGAAAACCAGTACAGTTGTGGGTACTTGAGGACCGCGGTTGGGAAACACTGCTCTAGACTCCTTAAATCATCTAGTCTTGGCGGAATCTTCCTTGGAAGATATCCAGGATTATTTCCAATTCCTGGAAAGAGCAAATGCCTTTATATGTTATGTGTCATTCAGATTATTCATATTAATGCTAAGAATATGTCTTTGGCTGTTCTGTGCCAAAGGGCTCTTTGGCTGAAATCATGGTCTGCAGACTTGGTTTCTAAATCCAGTTCATAATCTCTCTTCTTCAAGGGTAGGGCCTTGTTTGGCCCTTGGTTAGATTCTATTATCTTTTTGGTCATGGGGGGTAAAGGAGCATTTTTTCCACAAGACAAGAAGTCTAGATGTAATTGTAGGTCTAACAGTAGGTATTGTTCCATTCGCCAGAACAAAAAACAGAAATTCCTTTCTAACCAGAAGGCAGATGCACCCACTTCCTCCTGGAGACCTTCTTCTTCTTGAAACAAGTACAAACAACCAATAAGGCATCCTTGGATAAAAAGCAAGCACAAAGGTGGGGTCTAGGGTTCTGATTCATCTTCGGTAGGGGGCAGGCTATGCCTTTTTCAAGAGGCTTGGGAAAGGTCTGTTAAAGATCCTTGGGTGACAGAAATAGGGTGTCAGAGATACTGGATAGACTTTGGAACTTGTCCTTTCTTTTTACACATTTCAAGACGTCCAGAAAAAGACCTGCTTTCCTTCAATATGTAAAAGATCTAGAGGACTTGAGGGGTTATAGTCCCAGTATGTGTGACAGATTATGGAATGGGATTCTATTCTAACCTTTTCATAATTCCAAAGAAGGAGGGTCAGCTCATATCCATTCTGAACAAATTTCTGAACAAATTTCTGAGGGTACCTTCTTTCAAAATGGAAATAATTAAATCCATTCTCCCTCTGATACTTCAGAGTCAGTTCATGTTCACTATAAACATGTAGGACACATACCTTCATATTCCTATTAATCCAGATCATCACCAATTCCTTCGGTTTGCTTTCCTAAACAAACATTACCAGTTTGTTGCCTTACCTTTTGGTCACTCCTCTGGTATTCACAAAGGTTCTGGGAGCACACCTGTCAGTGATTCAGGGTATATGATATCTTGATTCAGGGTCCATCTTTTCATTTATCGACTACTCACATGGAAAAACTACTTTGGTTCCTTTGCAATAATGGCTGGAAGATCAACATTGCAAGAAGTCTTTAATTCCACAGACACGGGTATGCTTCTCTATGAAGCTGTTTTTAAAAAGGAGCAGCACATGATCAAGCTCCAAGCAGCTTGCCAAAAGCTTCAGTCTCCACCGGTACCTTCAGTAGCCCAGTGCAAGGAGGTGGTGAAGCTCATTGTTGTTGCATCAGATGCCATTCCATTTTCTCTGTTTTATCTGCATCCCCTTCAATTATGCATGCTGAGGCAGTGGAATAATGATCATTTACACTTGTCCCATTTGTTTTATTTAGACCAACTCTCAAGATAATCATTCTCCTGGTGGCAGGCTCTAGAGCTGTTTTCCCATGGGATGAGCTTCCTCCAATTGATGTGGCAGATAATAGTCATGGATGCCAGCCTGTCAGGATGGGGGGAGGTTTGAGGTCATTTGAGAGCAGAGGGAGTTTGGTTATGTTAAGAAGCATCCTTATCTATTAATGTTAGACAACATAACGACTGTAGCATGTATAAGCCATCAAGGGGGGCACACACAGTTCTCTGGCAATGCAAGAAATAGCTCCCATTTTACAATGGGTAGAGAAGAACCAGGGCACTCTTTCAGCTATTAACATTCCAGTGGACAACTGGGAGACAGACTGAGTCGTCAGGCTCTCCATTTTGGAGAGTGGTCTCTCAATCAGGAGATTGTCAGCAGTCTGATAGCCCAGAGATAGTTTTGATGGCATCCCACCTAAATCACAAACTGCCAAAATACGGTTTGAGTTCTCAAGATCCCCAGGTGGAACTGGTAGTTTCCTTGACTGCTCCTTGGTGGTATTAGATGGTGTTCTTCCGAGGTTGGTAGTCCACCTCAAACATAAGAGATCCAACGGGCTACAGCAATATCCGTATTGTTCTGGTTAAGGACTCTTATTCATTATACTTACTTGAAAGCAGGTCAGCAGCCACCTGCTAGGATAACTGCCCATTCTACTCGCTCAGTTTCAACTTCATGGGCTTCCTGGAATGAGGCATCTGTAAAACAAATATGTAGGGCTGTGACTTGGTCCTCCTTACATATGTTCAAAAAGTTCAGTTGAGGCTGCATTTGGTAGGAAGGTCCTACAGGCAGTAGTGCCTGGTAAATAGGTGAATGTATTTTCTATTGTCCTACCCAGTTGATAATTTTAATGAAACCATTATCACCCTTTAACCAGATTTCATAAGACCCCTTATATAGGAGGGAAGTCTTGCTATTTAAATTAAGGATTTAGTGTCTTTATGGAAATCATGTGATTATTAGAATAACAATCATCTGGCATCAACCACCATCAGCATTGTTTTTTGTTCAATTGTGAAAGAGTATAGTTTTGCAAATTTTGAGGGTATGCTAAGAAATTTATCAAAATTGTTTTTATATAGGATGATTCATTGGTGCAATTATTTGTGTATTTTTTCTCATTATCAATCAAGTTTGCTTAGGCATACGTGAATGCATGCTTTGTCAAAATTCAGGAAAAAGGACACTTGTTTGAAAAGGTGAGCTTTCCTATTTCATATGAAGGGTCACAAAGCCTTCTACACTTTCTGTTGAGAAATAAAGGAGCAACTTCCCATTAATTATTTCCATATGATTATGTTCTTATCAAATGATTGTCATTGCCCTAGTGATAGAAGTCAAACACAAAAAGTTCAAAATGTAATCAGCACAATTATTTAAGATACTGACAAAGAAACAGTTTTTGAGAAAACAAAGAAACAGTTTTTAGAAAACAAAAAGAAAGCGCTGGAATAAAAAAGGAGGTAGATAAACTAAGAAACACAAAACCTCTTTTAAACCTGCTAGCCAATATCTATATAAACTATTTTAAGCGTAGGACCACAAGATTCTGATGCTGTATGGATAAAACAGATATGTAAAAAACACACTTGCAATATTGTGTTAGTAGCATAGAAATAACAATAGGTAGATAAAACCAAATACTTAGAAGCAAAACAAATTATATTACAATAAATCTCAAATTCATAAAAAACATTGAAAATATAATACACATAAGAAAAAAAAACACATTTATCTGAATTAAGTCTATACGAAGAAAGTGCAATTGTTTTGTGCTTCCAGAACTGATGTTTGTCTGAAAGCAAAGGAGACAGAGATGGTCTCGTTATAGGTAAAAAGTATATCAAAATGGTGTATATAGATGCTTACACCAGATGATTTTGTTCCAGGTTCTGAAATCCCTCAAAAGACCATAGGTAATAGCGGTATTCTTGGGCTATTATCTCTAATACTCAGTTCTTTGTTTTTGGTGACTTTGAGGAAAGTCTCTTTCAGACAGCTGTTAGGCAAACTGTTCACAGCGATCCTCACTCTTCTGACACAGATAGTTACAGCTCCCCTTCCTACACTTGCTGTTTACAAGTGCTCCTCCTGGACAATGTTTATCAGGTGATAGAAGCCCTCAGTTATAGCAATCACCTACCAATAACAGGGAATAAACCCCTTGTGAACAATCTTACAATATTAGAACATGCACTTGTATCCCCTAGAGTAAACAAAAACTTGTTTTACTATCTTGTATCATTAATTAAAAGCATGCCTGCAGCTGACAGTACAGTAAAACTGTTTAAGGTGATTTATATGGATATTGTACTAATATAAATAGCATTGGCTGTCTGTTTTACTTGCAAGCTCAGTACATTGTTATGGGCATGTACTAGGCCAGTGTTTCATAACCACTGTCCTCAAGTACCCCTAACAGGCAAGATTTTCATTATAGCTGAACCAGTGCACAGGTGAAATAATCAGCTGATGGGTGAGAGCAGATTAGTAACGATGGTTACTGATCAGCTGATTGGATAAAAAAAAGTATATAACCGTCCTGGGGCGCAATCTGATATACGGCACAGGTTTCGGCGCAAGTGTGGAAACCTGCACCGCCCGTAGTTTCAGCTCGCACAGCGAGCTATCACATATACGGTGCCAGCAGTTACTAAAGTGCCATAAGTCTGACAAACTAGTGATGTCCAGAAATCTGCGTAAGTACAAATTTCTGGAGTCGCCAGTGACTTACGGCACTTTAGAAACTGTCTAACATGCCTCCCAAACATAGCCCAACACATATACCCCTCTATCTGCAATCCTCCCTCTCACTCCTAATAATAAATGTATTAACTCCTAAACCGCCGCTCCCGGACCCCGCCGCCACCTATATTAACTGTATTACCCCCTAATCTGAGCCCACTACACTGCCGCCACCTATATTATATATATTAACCCCTAATCTGAGCCCCCTATCCCGCCCCCACCTATATTAGCTGTATTAACCCCTAATCTAATCCCCCTACACCGCCGCCAGCTACATTAAATGTCAAACCCCCAAAAACCGCCGCCAGCTATATTAAATGTCTAACCCCCTGTGAGCCCCCTACACCGCCAGCACCTACATTAAAGTGATAACCCCCTAATTTGAGCCCCCTACCCCGCCGCCACCTACATTAAAGTGATAACCCCCTAATGTGAGCCCCTACACCGCCACCACCTACATTAAAGAGATAACCCCCTAATGTGAGCCCCTACGCCGCCACCACCTACATTAAAGTGATAACCCCCTAATGTGAGCCCCTACCCCGCCGCCACCTACATTAAAATGATAACCCCCCTGGGGGGCGTGTCTGAACAGCGGCCAAGATGGCTGCTTTTCTTTATGGCTGGTGACAGGAGCTGGTTAATCTGCTATTTATCGCTCCTTAGACCTGTTTTCTTAATTACTACTAATACATTCTGTGAAGCCCAGTACTTGCTGAGCAGACTACTACACTTTTTATGAGAAACCCCAGCCCGGAAGACCTGAATAGATGAGGTGCATAGCGGAGGCTAATTAACAGCCGAGGCCTTCATCTCGCCCTCCCCATTATCCTGCAACGACAGGAGGAACAGCAGTTCATGCTGAATACTTTGCACCTGCCTTCGCCACCGTGCAATCGCAGTATATTCGGATTGACAAATGGCTATTATTGAACACTCTAAGCACACTTCAGATACTATAACTTTAAAGCTGCTGACCCTGTTTAATGAGTTTGAAGAAGGGATACTTCAAAGTATTGGGGCCTACTCACGGAAAGCTCAGTTTTGGGACATGCAAGAGGAAGCTTCTCCGCAATCCCCTATAGAGAGAGAGACATACAAGAAGCAGCAGGGACCTGCTGCTGGTGATGTGACACTGCCGTGTGCTGACCCTGCATTCATCCTGTCTCAGGATCAAGTTCTGTCCTCTCGGATGCCAACAAATACCTTAAAGGAGGCGGCCGACCCTCGAGAGAAATATCTATGCTGTTTATGGAACCAGAGGGATGGCATAGATGCCCTGTGTGGCAGAAACAGTGATCCAATTTCCCAACTCACTCTGACGATGTATATGACGCTGTCTATGGCTGTGAACAATAACATGCTAGCCGGAGAACATTGGAGAAGATTCCTAAGCTTTCCCCCAGTATTCTTGGTTCTTGTGACTGGTTAAGACTATGCGTTACTTTATCGGGACTTGGAATATGGAGAGAGGGTGTGGGGTAAGATATCTTATTGTGTGTGACTCTTCTAATTTCTAAAATCAAAAACAATAGGAGACATAAAAGAGAAAAAAAAAAATCCTGCCTGGAACTTTCATGAAGACCTCGAGGTCTGAAGCTTTTAGTTTGCAGAAGAGTTTAGGATTTAATGTCTAAGAAGACTGTCACACCTTGCCCGTATGCTCTTTTTTCAGTTTTCCCATATTCTCTTTAGCTAAAAGTTTGCATTACCCTAGTTCATCTAGGGAAGTCATATTGTATATCTCTAAACATTGTCTCCTGATAACAGTTTATTTGGGCTGTGTACACTATTATGCCTATTTAAGACAGCCATATTGTTTGCCTGTAAGCTCAATGCAATCTGCTCATATATGTTTTGCACTATGGTGGGTCTGTTTGGTGCAGTTCTATTATATGCTGTTTTTATTTACTTTTTATTTTCTCTTGTTATGTATTTAAGTATCGTTCATTAGCATCTGCCCCAGTGTATGTTGCTCATTATGAGGTCCAGAATGGGTTAATAATACTGCTAGCCCTTCTCTTATATCTGAGATGTGTATTTATACTCAGCCCAGAACTCACCATAGTTTAGTGGCAAGCACTGAAACCAGAGCTATAGCTTTTACCCCCTTCTAGAGATATAATGCCTGCTCTATAGTAAGCCGATTAGTAGTGCAGATCCCCCTATTTTTCATAAGAAGTAGCCACATTACTATGTGTAAGCCTATGCAAGTGCATTTACATCATTAGTTTATCCTACTTATGTTTCAGTTAAATAGTTTGAAAGAAGTTTTAGTCTAAGTTCAGCAAACAGTTCTAAAGCCTATAAAATCAGAAAACTGGTATTCAACATTGGAGATCCAAGAGTGGTCTTCACAGGTTCAGAATTGCCTTCTTCAGCTATGTTTATACTGTAATGAGAGGCCTAAGAGTGGCCTCTAAGGTTATTTTGAAGGCATAGAGTTTTATTGGCACCATTATTGTTTCCTCATTTTAATAAGTAATGTCATATAACCTCACTGTTTATATAGCCTGGCTGCTACTGATTGTATATATGGAAATCATTTTTTCTGTAAGCTTTTATTGACATGTATATTTTATATGCCTTTCAACGAATCTCAATAAAAACTATATAAAAAAAAAAGATAACCCCCTAATGTGAGCCCCCTACCAAGCTGCCACCTATTTTAACTACATTACCCCCTAATGTGAGCCCCCTACCCCGCCGCCACCTATATTAAAATTATTAACCCTTAATCTAATCCCCTTACACCGCCGCCACCTATATTAAAATTATTAACCACTAAATATAAGTCTAACCCTAACACCCCCTAACTTAATTATTATTAAAATAAATCTAAATATTATTAATAATATTAACTAAATTATTCCTATTTAAATCTAAATACTTACCTATAAAATAAACCCTAAAATAGCTACAATATAATTAATAATTACATTGTAGCTATTTTAGGATTTATATTTATTTTACAGGTAACTTGGTATTTATTTTAACTAGGTACAATAGCTATTAAATAGTTAATAACTATTTAATAGCTACCTAGTTAAAATAATTACCAAATTACCTGTAAAATAAATCCTAATCTAAGTTACAAATGCACCTACAATATCAATAAATTAATTAAATAAACTACAATTATCTAAACTAAAATATATTAAATACACTAAACTATATTACAAAAAACAAACAAACACTAAATTACAAAAAATAAAAAGATTACAAGTATTTTAAGATAATTACACCTAATCTAAGACCCCTAATAAAATAACAAAGCCCCCCAAAATAAAAAAATGTTCCTACCCTAAACTAAATAATAAAAGTAATCAGCTCTATTACCAGCCCTTAAAAGGGCCTTTTGTGGGGCATTGCCCCAAAGTAATCAGCTCTTTTACCTGTAAAAAAAAAGAACAACCCCCCTATTACAACCCACCACCCACACACCCCTACTCTAAACCCACCCTATCCCTCCTTAAAAAAACCTAAGTCTAACCCCCAAGTGGTCCTTACCTGTCCTGAAGACCGGCGGAGAAGTCTTCTTCCAGGCGGCGACCTCTTTTTCTTCCAGGAACCAGCCGACGTGGAGCGGAGGAGTTGAAGACCGAAGACCGCGGAGCTGAAGACCGTCCTCTCTGGAACTGAAGACCGGCGATGCAGGAACTGAAGATCGGCGACACTGGAACTGAAGATTGCGGAGCCATGGAGCGTGGAGGATCCTCTTCATACGATCGCCGCCGTACACTGAATAGGAATTCAAGGTACGCGATTAAAAATAGAGTCCCTTGAATTCCTATTGGCTGATTTGAGCCTTCAAATTCAAATCAGCCAATCGGATGAGAGCTACTTTAATTCTATTGGCTGATTTGAATAGCCAATAGAATAAGAGCTACTGTAATTCTATTGGCTAATCAGCCAATATTAGGGATTGCGGCGGGGGATTGCGGTTGACAGGTAGATAGACATTGCGCATGCGTTAGGTGTTAGGTTTTATTTTACAGGCAGTTTAGGCAGTTACGGGGCTCCAATACTCAGCGTAAGGCTTGCTACGCCTGCATTTTGTGGCGAGGTGAAAATGGAGTAAGATTTCTCCATTTTCGCCACGTAAGTCCATACACTGTATATTGGATACCAAACTGTGAGGGTTTGGTATACCTGTCTATGGGCCAAAAACTACGGCCGAAGGCAGAAATATACAAGCATAACTTCTATGTTACGCCGTATATGTGATACCAAACCTGCGCAAAATTTGGCGTCACCGGCTTTTGCGGGCGACGCTGCATATCGGATTGGGCCCCTGGTCAGAATAGGAATACTGTTTCTTCCCCAAAAAGTTAAAAATCTAAATACACAAAGAAGGTAGCATGAACAAATTGCTGATTCCTGAAGTCCTAATGTATAAAATGTAAAATATACAAAAAAATAAGTACTCCTAGATTGGTTTATGCTGTTAATATACACAGCTTTACAGATAGATGAACAATATAGGTTGAACTATATAAGTTGAACATTTATGTGAGCTGTATGTACTATAATAAAATTCTGAATTCTGTTAAAAAAGATTGACGTTTTTTGTTTTATATAAAATAAGTATTTATTAATATACAATTTGGGTATGTACCCATAAAATCTATAGACACTGGTGTCTGATTATAAATTTAGCATATGTTAAAACGTGAAAAAGATTTTATGCAGTAGAGGAAAAAATGAAATAAAATATAATACAATGTATCCTTATCTAAAAAGACAATATTCACAATTTATTGCCCATAATTTATAAGAATTTAATTTCCTCCTTGGGGTGGTTCCATTTTTTTGAAGATAATTGTTATCTTTATATACCCCAATAGTTTAATAAGATAACCGCAGTTAAGTTTTGTATAATTGCTGATATAACTTGAATGCAGTTGTATAATATTGCTGGTGCACTGTAAAATGCAGAGAGCATATGCTGTCGGCATTTATTGATGTGCAACGGACATGATGCTCTATATTGGATCATGTCCGCTCGCACAATATTAAATATGTCCCATTGTCTTTTTAGATATTGATACATTGTATTTTATTTCATTTTTTCATCTACTGCATAAAATATTCTTTACCTTTTAACATATGCTTAGTTTTAACATATGCTAAATTTATAATCAGACATACAGTATATAATCAATCTATAGATTTTATGGGTACATACCCTTTTGTATTTAATAAATACTTTTTTTATATAAAACAAAAACGTCAATCTTTTTTAACAGAATTGATAATTTTATTTTAGTACATACAGCTCATATAGATGAACAATATAGGTTGAACTATATAGGTTGAACATTTATCTGTCAAGCTGTGTATATTAACAGTATAAACCAATCAAGGAGTACTTATTTTTGTATATTTTACATTTTATACATTAGGACTTCAGGAATCAGCAATTTTTTGTGCCACCTTCTTTGTGTATACTGATCAGCTGATTATTTCACCTGTGCTCTAGCTCAGCTATAATGAAAACCTGTCCTGTTAGGGGTACTTGATTACCGCAGTTGAGAAACATTGTCCTAGGTTATAGTTTTAATGAGAAAAACAACTCATTCATATACAGAATAAACCATGAAGAAACAATTTTGCCATATATTTAATACTCTGCACTAGGTATAAGTCATTTGGAACACATTAAGGCAAAATACATTTTATAGTACAGTGTGCCTTTAACTTTATTTCAATGTTATTTAATGTCATTTCCTGTTTTGGATTTAAAAAAAAAAAGAAGCTTAATATACATTGTAAAATGCATGGGTATTATTCATAGCTGGGCTAATGTGAGAATATAATTGAAAAACCTTACAGCAATATTATATTACAGCTAAAAAAGCCTTACCTGTAAAACTCTATAGTGCATCATTACAGGATTTTCCATTCACAGAATCAAAATGTTGTCTTCATGTAAAAGGATTCATATGATTGGCTGTTAAGAATTTATCTTCTTGACAAACCAAATGTGTAGAATACATGAGTCTCTCTCATAAGAGATCATGCAATACCCTATTTGTGCAGCAATTACTTATCATTTGCAAAGATCACAGATCTTCATTTTGCTAATGAACTAAAAGCATTATGCTCTGTGTGGTAGCTGCTAGCAAAATTCAAGACAGTTCTGTTAATATTATCGTTGCGTGTCTGGCACAGACATCTGTCTCAATACAATAAATTTTTTGCTACCAGACGTGAATATTGGAATGAAATGAAAGCAGAGATATTGCATTTCTAGGAAAACCGGCACAATTTGGGAGGTTGAAATTTGCCAGACAATCACAAAATGTATTTCTGAAATGACATATATTTTCACTCATTTATACGACCAGTTTGTACCTGCATATGCTGAATTTCTATACCTAACATTATGGAAATGCAATTACATTTATCAGAAGGGCTGGAATTTAAAATAACATTTAAAGGGATAGAAAACCCCCAAATTTTCTTTTATGATTAGGATAGAACATACAATTTTAAACACATTTCCAATTTACTTCTATTATAAAAGTTGCTTCATTCTATTGTTATCCTTTGCTGAAGGAACAGTATTGCGCTACTGGCAGCTAGATGAACAATCTAGTTAGCCAATCACAAGAGACAAATGTGTGCAGGCACCAATCAGCAGCTAGCTCCCACTAGTGTAGGATATGTGCATATTGTTTTTCAACAAGAGATACCAAGAGAATGAAGTATATTTGAATATAGAAGTGAATTTAAAAGTGTCTTAAAATGACATGCTCTATCTGAATCCTGCAAGTTTAATTTTGACTTTACTATCCCTTTAATGGCTATACAAGTGCTGTGAAAACACAAATAATATGTCAATTTAGCATTTAAGTCAAATAATGAAAGTATGAGAGATATTGCAGGCAAATGCATGATCATTAGAATGAACAAATACTTTAAAATAAATCAGCCTGATGAAACGACTACTGTCGAGAAACGCGTTGCTGTACGCATGTTTTTATCTGTTTTATATTCATTAAATATATTTGAGTATCTCACACCTGCCTGACTGCCTTTTTGTCTGCCGCTGGCGACTTGTCCGGTTTCCTGTCCTGACGGTTTCCTTGGAGGTTCCACTGCTGAGATTCTGCTTGTCCGATTGGCTCCTCTGCTGGTTTCCGCTCTGACGCTGTCCTTGGAGTGACGTCTGTTTGGTGGTCCGAGTCCACGCTTGTTTGACGGGCGACTTTTGGTTCCGTCCTGCCCGCTTTGGTACACGTTTGTACCGCCACCTTTGTGAGTAACTTACAGTTGTGGGTCCTGTCTGTTGTATCTCCGATTTGGTTTTTTAGACGATACTTGTCCCATGAGGCGCCTCTCTCATCTGTTTCTACAGATTTTCCTATGTCCAACTACCGCCTATAAGAGTGCTGCCTGATCCGTTTTGATTCTGCTTACTCCCAGACTCTGCTATCATTTGCGCACTTCTACAGAGACATGTTGTTCTCACTTATCCTTTAAAATAAATGAATATCTAAAGGGACATTCAAATGCAAAATATATATATATCTGAATTACGTTTACTTACCGCAGTACATCCTATTTATTCTTCTCCACATTTTTCTAAAGGTATAATTTTATCCCTTGATGTAGAAATATAAATGCCTGCATTGGCTATCCGACAGGTACACTCAGTTTTTTTTCCAAAGCTTGTTGTCGGAAGGAACAGCCAATTAAAACAGAGCTGATTGCACTACTTATTTTAACTGGCACCTGCTCTTGATCCTTGCGCACATATGCAACCTAGCTTCACTTTCTCAAAGATAACTCTGTTGCCAGATAACAAGCTTTAAAAAAACACCATCTGTCCCTAAATGACCTCTGCAGAATAGTTTAGATGAGAGAAACTTAGGTTTTAACATGGTAGCGCCCATTACTTTATAAAATTTCAGGGTAATTGGAAAGCCCTCAATTTACAGAGCTAAATTACAGTAAAAGGGGACAAAATATATGGTAAAAGTATACAGAACTATTAGTTTACTACATATACATATTTTATCCTTTAAAAGGGATATGAAACCCAAAAATGTTCTCTTGTGAGTCAGACAGAACATACAATATTAAAAAAATGCTTTCAATTTACTTTGGTTATCAAATTTGCGTCGTTCCCATGTTATTCTGTGTTCTAGATATACCTAGGTAGGCATCTGGAGCTCTACATTGCAAATGGATAACATTCTTGCAAAACTGCTGCCATATAGTGCTCCAGAAATGGGGCGGCTATTAACTTTACATCTCTACTTTTCAACAAAAGATACAAAACAGATTGAAGACAATTTGATAATAGAAGTAAATTAGAAAGTTGTTTAAAATTGCATGCTGTATCTAAATCATGAAAGAAAAATGTTGGGTTTCATGTCCCTTTAATGTCCCATTAAAGGGACAGTTTACTCAAAAATGTTCTCCCCTTTAACTTGTTCCCAATGATCTACTTTACCTGCTGGAGTGTATTAAATTGTTTACAAGTATTTCCATTACCCTTATATTGGCATTTGAAATAGTTTATTTAGCCTGTGGTTTCCCCAACCATCCTGAAAGTTTTTGGCCTCAAGGCCAAGCTGTGTAAACACAGCCAGTAGAAGAAATTACACTCCCAGTGGGTTATAGAAGAGATAAGGTAATACAATGTTAATTTTCCATTGTTCTCTCCAAGTATTGGTGATCGGTTTATGGACAGTTATAAGATAAAGAAACAAGTATATGTACACAATGTGATAAAGTAATGAGATCTGATTATACCTACAAGCTTAACCCATTTTATTAGGTTGTGGCTTCAAAACACAAAACCTGCTAATTCATATACACAAATAAACCTTATTATTATTATTATTATTATTATTATTATTATTATTATTATATATTTTATACTCTGCAATTGGTGAAAAAAAGTTATTAGAAACACATTAAGGGAAAAACTATTTTATAGTATACTGTCCCTTTAAGCATAATCTTAAAGGACACTAAATACAGTATAATTAAATAATTGACAAATACATAATAAAAAAACAATGCAATGGCACTTATTTTGAATTAGAAATGAGAAATATAATTTTTCTTGGCACATTTCAAAGTTTATGCAATTTTCCTTCCCCCTGTATCATGTGACAACTATCAGCCAATCATACAATGCATATACCTATATATATTGTGCACATGCTAAATAGGATCTTGAGCCTCGGAAAGTGTGCATATAAAAGGTTTTGATAATGTAAGTATATTGGAAAGAGTGTTTAAATTCGATACTCTATCTGAATTTAGTGGTTATTTAAAGGGACTGTAAAGTGGAAATTACACTTTTCATGGTCTAGCTAGAGCATGCAATTTTAAGCAGCTTTGCAATATACTTCTGTTATCAACTTTGTTTTGGTCTTTTGGTATTCTTTGATGAATAATAACCCTAGGTGGGCTTATTGGACTTTTTGATCATGCACGTGTCTTTAGCAGTCTAAACAAAGGATACCAAGAAAACAAAGTAACTTTGATGGTAGAAGAACATTGGCAAACCTGTAGCTTTTAGAAGAAAATTAGCATTGCAGAGTAAGTTGCATATCAAGCATATAAAACTAGCTAAACATATACAAACAGATACATGTAACCATTAGGGGGCACTCTCAAGAGTAGTCAACATAGAATACATACTATAATCGCGTTTGTAACTCGTCTGTCGGTGTCGCCAGTTGCGCACGCATCCTCAAAGGAATGATGGCTGCACGAGGCAGCCAAAAGAATGTTGGCTGTGCACGCGGTGGATTATTTCACCACCCTGCCATTTTTGGAATCCACCTGGATGCAGCATAGGCAAACCCGAAGCCTAAGAAAAAAAACACATAACCCCCTGCAAGAAATAAAATAATAATAAAAAAAAAAAACGTAACCGCCCGCACAAAGTATAACAAAAAAAACCTAACCTCTGCACGAAGTATTAACAAACACCTAAACCGCTAACCCCCACATTGCAAATAACATAATTTAAATATTAACCCCTAAACCACTAAACCCCCACATTACAATAAACTTAAATAACTTATTAACCCCTAAACCGACAAACCCCACATCGCAATAAACCTAATTAATATATTAACCCCTAAACTACCAACCCCACTACAATGCAAATAACTCATTTAATTACTAAGCCCCCTAACCTAACACCCCCTAAATTAACCCCAATTACTACTAAATTACAATTAAAATAAAAAATCCTAACATTAAATTACAAAAGTCCTCTGACATTACATAAAAAATAAACAAAATTATCAAAAATTTTAAAATTATACCTAATCCCTATGAAAATAAAAAGCCCCCCCAAACCCCCCTTTTCTAAACTAAACTACCAATAGCCCTTAAAAGGGCCTTTTGTAGGGCATTGCCCTAAGTTAAAAAGCTCTTTAACATTTAAAAATACCAAGTCCCCCTAACAGTAGAAACCCACCACCCACCAAACCCCCCAAAATAAAAAAAAAACTAACACTAAAAAATCTAAACTACCCATTGCCCCTTAAGGTGCATTTGTATGGGCATTGCCATTAAAATGGCAATCAGCTCTTTTTCAAGCCCATTAAATTCCTAATCTTAAAATCTTAAAAATAAAAAACATCCTAACACTAAGCCCCAAATAGGTACTCACCATTCCTGAAGTCCGACAGAGAAGGTCTTCTTCCAGGCGACTCCACCATCTTCTATCTTCATCTGGAGCGAAGGCGGCGTGTAGCAGGCTTCCCCGATGCATAGATCCTCAACGGCGGTCCTAAACTGCGGCGGTCCTTGGTTGCGGCGGCAGTTCTCGGGGGCATAGAGGCACCTCTTCATGCGATTGTCCGTCGCACACTGAAGATTGAATGCAAGGTACCCCATATTTATTGGGCTGGAAAAGAGCTGATTGCCCTTTTAAGGGCAGTAAAAGAGCTGAATGCCCTTTTAAGGGCAATGCCCATACAAATGTCCCTTTAGAGGCAATGGGTAGTTTAGGGTTTTCTTAGTGTTAGGTTTTTTTATTTTGGGGGGTTTGGTGGGTGGGGGTTATTACTGTTAGGGGGGTATTTAGTAATTTTTAAATGTAAAAGAGCTGTTAAACTTAGGGCAATCCCCTACAAAAAGCCATTTTAAGGGCTAATGGTAATTTAGTATTAGATTAGGGGGTGTTTTTATTTTGGGGGGGGGATTTTTTATTTTTTTGGGGTATAAGTTTAGGTTTATTTTTTTTATTTTGGATAGCTTTGTTTATATTTTTCTGTAATTTAATTTTTTTATTTTTTGTAACTTTAGCTTGGGGGTTTGTATTTTTAAACATAGACTGCCCTCTGGGCAAGCTTTTATCACCTAGTACATAATAAAATAATTGAAATAAAAGTCTTATGCTGAATAAAATTTGAATCCTCAAAACGGTGTCTTGTCTCGGCAGCTCTTTGTCAAGAGATGGTCAGTCTCTCAAATAAAGGAAATCTGTAATAAATATAAAAACACAAAAAGGTGCCAAATGGCCTAGTACAGTCTAATGAAGAGGACATGCAAATAAATTAGGCCAACTCACATAAGTAGGGCACCTGATAGTTGCTTGGAGAGCAGGCTGGAACTTCACAGTTGTCCAGCTAACTGTATAAGGTAAATCCAGGTCCAATTAGCAGATGGTGGGGAGTCCAAAAGAGAAGTATTCTCTATGGTATAAAAGCAACACCTCTTGGCCCAGCACAATTTCAAGGGACACTCAAGTCAAAATTAAAATGTCATGATTCAGATACAACATGCAATTTTAAACAGCTTTCCAATTTACTTCCATTAAAAAAAGTGCACAGTCTTTTTATATTTACACTTTTTTGAGTCACCAGCTCCTACTGAGCATGTGCAACAATTCACAGAATAAGCATATATATGCATTTGTGATTGGCTGATGGCTGTCACATGGTACGTGTATGCATTTGTGATTGGCTGATGGCTGTCACATGGTGCAGTGGGAGTGGAAATAGACACAATTTTTAAAATTGTCAGAAAAAAATCTACTATTCATTTGAAGTTCAGACTAAGTGCTATTGCATTGTCTTGTTATCTTGCATTTATTTATTATGCAAAGCTACTGTGTTGACTGGTCCTTTAACGAAATAAAGACATATAAGATGAAAATTGCACTCACACTTGCTTATCAACTCTTTATCAATTGTATGAATAATTTACTTTCCCTTTGCCGTGATCAATAGCATGGGCAGCCTTATCTTGAGTTCAGCCTAGAGCAAACAAGAACACCTAGCCAGCTGATACAAGGGGATAGATAAAAGTGGATGGTTAAAGTGGATGGTTTTATCCAAAGCATCTTAACGTGGCCAAAACTATTTTAACATGCCCTATACTTTTAATGTATATCGCAGAACAGTATTAGTACAGCTCTTGCACTTGCATACCAAGTGGTCAATTAAAGGGACACTGAACCCAATTTTTTCTTTTGTGATTCAAATAGAGCAGCTTTCTAATTTACTCCTATTATCAATGTTTTCTTTGTTGTCTTGCTATCTTTATTTAAAAAAGAAGGCATCTAAGCTAATTTTTTGGTTCAGACCCTGGACAGCATTTGTTTATTGGTGGGGAATTTATCCACCAATCAGCAAGAACAACCCAGCTTGTTCACCAAAAATAGGCCGGCATCTAAACTTACATTCTTGTATTTCAAATAAAGATACCAAGAGAATGAAGACAATTTGATAATAGGAATAAATTAGAAAGTTGCTTAAAATTGCATGCTCTATCTGAATCACAAAAGAAAAATGTTGGGTTCAGTGTCCCATTAAATGTTGCATTTATTTTCAGTCTAAAACATGGCTTTAAAATGTAGCGTTTATTGAAACCTGAGTTATAGCTTGTTAGTTTGAATTATAAAACACCTGGAAATAGTAGTGAAATAAAGGTTTTAAAAGACCATTAAAGGGACAGTCTAGTCAAAAATAAATTTTCATGATTCAGATAGGGCATGACATTTTAAACAACTTTCCAATTTACTTTTATCATCAATTTGACTTTTTTTCTCTTGGTATTCTTAGTTGAAGGTTAAACCTAGTAAGGCTCATGTGCTAATTTCTAAGCCCTTGAAAGCTACCTCTTATCTGAATGCATTTTGATATTTTTTTCACAGCTAGATGACATTGATTCATGTG
This sequence comes from Bombina bombina, assembly GCF_027579735.1. Taxonomy (NCBI): domain Eukaryota; kingdom Metazoa; phylum Chordata; class Amphibia; order Anura; family Bombinatoridae; genus Bombina; species Bombina bombina. Next base: position 147,929,482 of record NC_069505.1, on the reverse strand, counting down.
TGCCATATGGATAACACTGTGCTCACACCCGTGGAGTTAACTAGTGACTGTATAATGCATAGTCTAATGTGCTTCTTAGAAGATAGTCTTATATTAGTGACTTCAAATGAATACTTTTTCTCACGTCCCCAATTTGGCTTTCACGTAGATCTCTTTGCTCACATCCCCAGAGTGGCTTGTGGATCGATCCTTTTAATTTATTTCAAATATTATCCAGGTCTTAACCAGGTTTAGGACACAGAGTTCTCAGTATTTCATGTTTTAACCCTTTTGAATATTTTCCGTCACTTATATGATTGGCTCCAACACACACCGTTCTGTCAGCACTAGATAGACAGCAAGTCTGCTGATTTGTCCAAATGTTATAGTTTTTTAATATAGGTACACAGACTCCCAACAGTTTCTAGTATGTGCCTAGGTAAATAATTTTCCGTTATTCCTGTTTAAACTTAAAACATTTTAGTTTGTATACTTCCCACGGCTCTTCAAACACGCTGCTCTGTACTCTGTACCGGCAGCAGCTCATTAACATTAGCATGTTTCAGCTTGGTGTAAGCCTTTCTCAAGATGCTGCTATGCCCTTTTCCTGTTCTATTTAAAGCAAGTTTATTAACTCTTTGGCTGCTAGTATGAATTTTAACTCTTAAAGTGATATAGTCCATAGTGAGCTCTTAAAGGGACATAATTCATGATCTAAAAATATATATAATAGGATTAAAAGCGTATGTACTAAAAAAAACAAAAAAAAGCATTTTTTACATAAAAATCTTCTTAAAAAGTAAATTTGTTCTTAAAACTAAAAGTCTCTGTTATTTCAAAAGGGAGGGGCTAAATTGTTTGTGACTAATTCATATGTATGAAGGAATTTAAATCCAGTTTAGCATTAAGGCCTTGTGTATTTGTTTTAAAGTTATAAATCAATTCTGCTTCATTATATAGCAGCTTATGTTCATAATTGCCACCTTTCCAAACTTTTAGAATAAGTTTAATGCCCCAATATTTGAAACTTACTCTACGCTGATTATGTTGTTCTTTGAAATATTTAGAGAGTAGAAGCGACTTAAAACCATTCCTGATGTTACCTAAATGTTCACAAATATGGTTATTTAGCAGTCTGCTTGTTTGCCCCAAGTACTGTTTTAAGTACAGGCATTGGATTAGATACACAACTTATTTATCCTTACATCTAATCATTTGTTTTATTTGAAATTCCCTAGAAGTGACTGTTGATAAGCAAAAATAGCATTATGTAATGAATAAGGACATCTATTTTTTGCATTACAATGTCCCATTAAACAGTGTTATGGTTTGCATACTGACAAATAGATAAGTAACATATTTGATGATAGTTACATTGTTAATACTGGGATATCTAAAATAACATTATATACTCCAGTAATATCACAATTGTTATCTATTCCCTGGCTATTCAACATACTTTTTGTTTTTTATTATGCTATGGGTGACCTTTTGGCACTATATACAAAATAGTCTGTATCAGTTCATGGTTGCATAGTATTAAAATTAAAATTGTATACACCATGGTATATCTCATTGGTTTTAAGCTGTATTGCTTGGGATACTTTTATTGTGTCAGCCCTGGAATTGTGAGATATGTCCCAGTGTCCTCGACCAGCCTCTCAATTTCCAATACTCAAGGCCTCAAAACGTTTTTTAATCAATTTGGCAGTCTTTCCAAGATATCAGGTACTACTAAGTTGAAGAGACACAAAGCTGGCATTTTATTGCATGTAGCACGCCATGGCTATCTTAGATACCTCAACGCCATATTTATAAAGGCAAGATCTTGAGCTGATCATATACACTGGACAGACTGAAAACTAATAACTGCAATACAATCATTTAAGTGCCTTATCTAACAAGAGAACATTGAAAAAGGCACAAAAAGATTAAAACAGTGTTCTATTTGTGTGAATGGTAGCTAACTTGCATGATTTCAGTTATCGTTGAAGCTGGTATAAAGAGTTTAAATCAATAATATAGCACATGGTTCTTTCACTACTACCCGCCTACCCCCAAAAAATAACCTATACATACAAGTTTTTCCACTTAAAAAACCCTATCAGCTAACCATTTCTACATCTAAAAGGTCCTCTACTGAGCAATTAATCCCTCCCCAAAAATCACTTACTCTAAATGTGAACAAAATCTCATCTCTAAACCCCAAACATACCTAAGGGAGCCAAGCTGATTAGTTTGTTCTGCCAACCTCCATGATCTAGCAGCAATAGGGCCCCTTGTTGTCCTTTCCCTTACCTTGTTCTGTTCCTAGTTTAGGGCTCTATCTCAGTTTACAGAACATGATGCATTCTAGGATTTCTGTAGATGGGCTTACATTAAAAATGAGCCCTCCAAATATTCAAAGTGTTCAATCTATTATCTCTCATCTATATGTCTATGGAATCTGCTCATATAGCATATACATAGAGCAGGCCCTGTGCAATCTGTTGTTAAACCATGACAAAGTCCCTTCTTCCCCAGGACCATCCAAACCTTTCCCTGCCTCTGCCCTGCTAAGACTCCACCACCACTAAGCTACCCTCAAATATCTAGACTCCCTCCCCCCACCCAGGTTCCCAATCACAGTTAAATAATTATATCTGAGATTGGAAATCTGAGTGGGGAAAGTCTGGATATAAAATTGTCCTAATTATTACACAGACATATGATGACCTACATAAATTGGGAAGAAAGTGGTTAGTGTAGCATTATGGGTTAAAATAGGTTTAAACTCTTTTAAAGTTAATTACACTGTATTTTCAATGTTATTCTCTGCTATTTAATGTCTTGGATTAAAACTACACTGACAGTTAACCACCAATGCTCTTCTCATATAGATATGCTTGCTTTAATACCCTATAAATTGCAGTAAACTGCCCTTTTACCTGAATCACCTTCTCTGATCCCTTGTCTGTTTCTTCTCTAAGGCATAGAATACAAGTTTAATAAAACAGTATGTGGATTTATACTTTTACCCAGCACACATGGTATAATTCCCATGTAGCAGGAAAAGGAACTTAGCTCAAGCCCCGCATTGCACTTAAATTCATCTCAAATCGAATCTGGAAAATGTCCCAGATATTTTAAAATGTGAGGGATTTAAAGTAGAAAACTGAATTAGGTGAGAAATATTTAACTATTACAGGACTGGAAGAACCAACCGAGCACTGTGTTAGTTTAAGATTTGGCAACGATAACAACTGCTTTAAAAGTGTAATGAAATTCTTTAATATAAACACTGTATTTAGTATGTACAATATTTTATTTGTTCAGCTTTCTAACAAAGAATAGTTTCTGGTTTCATTAGTAAAAGAAATTAACAGATGAAGTCAGCTTAAAAGGATAGTAAAGTTTTTCTTTCGTGATTCAGATAGAGCATGCAATTCTAAGCAACTTTCCAATTTACTTCTATTCATTTTTCTTCGTTATCTTGGTATCTTTATTTGATAAAGCAGGAATTTTAGCTATGGGGCTGGCCCATTTTTGCTGCAGAAACCTGTGTAGCGCTTGCTGATTAGTGGCTACATTTAGCCTCCAATCAGTGATTGCTACCCAGGTGCTGAATAAAAAATGGGCCGGCTTCTGAGCTTTAAATTCCTGCTTTTCAGATAAAGATACAAAGAGAACAAATACAATTTGATATTAGAAGTAAATTAGAAAGTTGCTTAAAATTGCATGCTCTATCTGAATCATGAAATAAAAAAGTTGGGTTTAGTGTCCCTTTAATATATTTAAATCCAAGCTTACCAAAACAACAATTGCATTAATATATATGAGGATCATTTCATAAGTCATGGATATTATTTTCTAATTGGAAAAAAAACTCTTATTAATTTGGGAAATGTAATATACATTTACACGTCTGCTAACAGCAACAACCCTATTCAAAAACAAGCAGGTGGGTAAACACACATAAAACCCGCTATTCAAAGGGACATGAAACACTTTTTTTTCCTTTAACCCCTTAATGACCGCAGCACTTTTCCATTTTCTGACCGTTTGGGACCAAGGCTATTTTTACATTTCTGCAGTGTTTGTGTTTAGCTGTAATTTTACTCTTACTCATTTACTGTACCCACACATATTATATACCGTTTTTCTCGCCATTAAATGGAATTTCTAAAGATACCATTATCTTCCTCATATCTTATAATTTACTATAAAAAAAATATAAAATGTGAGGAAAAAATGGAAAAAAACACACTTTTTCTAACTTTGACCCCCAAAATCTGTTACACATCTACAACCACCAAAAAACACCCATGCTAAATAGTTTCCAAATTTTGTCCTGAGTTTAGAAATAACCAATGTTTACATGTTCTTTGCTTTTTTTTGCAAGTTATATGGCCATAAATACAAGTAGCACTTTGCTATTTCCAAACCACTTTTTTTCAAACTTAGCGCTAGTTACATTGGAACACTGATATCTGTCAGGAATCCCTGAATATCACTTGACATGTATATATATTTTTTTAGAAGACATCCCAAAGTATTGATCTAGGCCCATTTTGGTATATTTCATGCCACCATTTCACCACCAAATGCGATCAAATAAAAAAAATTGTTCACTTTTTCACACATTTTGTTACAAACTTTAGGTTTCTCACTGAATTAATTTACAAACAGCTCGTGCAATTATGGCACAAATGGTTGTAAATGCTTCTCTGGAATCCCCTTTTTTCATAAATAGCAGACATATATGGATTTGGTGTTGCTTTTTGGTAATTAGAAGGCCGCTAAATGCCACTGCGCACCACACGTGTATTATGCCCAGCAATGAAGGGGTTAATTGGGGAGCATGTAGGGAGCTTGTAGGGTTAATTTTAGCTTTATTGTAGTGTAGTAGACAACCCTAAGTATTGATCTAGGCCCATTTTGGTATATTTCATGCCACCATTTCAACGCCAAATGCGATTAAATAAAAAAAAAAGTAAAATTTTTCACAATTTTAGGTTTCTCTCTGAAATCATTTACAAACAGCTTGTGCAATTATGGCACAAATGGTTGTAAATGCTTCTCTGGGATCCCCTTTGTTGAGAAATAGCAGGCATACATGGCTTTGGCGTTGCTTTTTGGTAATTAGAAGGCCGCTAAATGCCGCTGCGCATCACACGTGTATTATGGCTAGCAGTGAAGGGGTTAATTAGGTAGCATGTAGGGAGCTTGCAGGGTTAATTTTAGCTTTAGTGTAGAGATCAGTCTCCCACCTGACACATTACACCCCCTGATCCCTCCCAAACAGCTCTCTTCCCTCCCCCACCCCACAATTGTCCCCGCCATGTTAAGTACTGGCAGAAAGTCTGCCAGTACTAAAAAAAAAGCTATCCTTGATAAAAAAAAATTTTTAAAAAAAGGCATATTTACATATGCTGCTCTGGAGGATCCCCCCTTAGCCCCCAACCTCCCTGATACCCCCCAAACAGCTCTTTACCCATCCCCCTCTAACTTATTAGTAGCCATCTTTGGTACTGGCAGCTGTCTGCCAGTACCCAATTTATAGTAAAACATGTTTTTATTCTTTTTTGAAATAATTTTCTGTAGTGTAGCTTGCCCCCCCCCAAAAGACCAACCCACCCCCCCCCCCCCCCCCCCCCCAGATCTCTTAGATCGACATATATTTACATATATTTGGCCCTCACTGCCACTTTTCTCCCATCATTTTTCTGTAGTGTAGCGGTTCCCATCCGCTCCCTACCCCCGCGCGCACCCGCGCGCGCACCCGGCGTTCCTGCCCACGATCCCTCCCCCCTCCACATTATACGGCCCATCAATGGCCACCCACCCGCCTCCCAGACTGGCTCCCACCCACCAACGAAACCGGCCATCGATGTCCGGTACAGAGAGGGCCACAGAGTGGCTCTCTCTGCATCGGATGGCCAAGGGGGGTTATTGCAGGATGCCTCGATGTTGAGGCATCACTGCAATAACCGGAAAGCTGCTGGGAGTGAGCAGGATCGCTTCCAGCTGCTTTCCAGACCGAGGACATACGCCATACGTCCTCAGGCATTAAGTGTATTTTTTTTGAGGACGTATGGCGTACGTCCTTGGTCGTTAAGGGGTTAATGATTTAGAAACAGCATACAATTTTTTACTAACCTTCTAATTTACTTCTATTATCTAATTTGCTTCATTTTCATGATATTATTTGCTGAAAAGCATACCTAGATAGGCGCAGTAGCTGCTAATTGGTGGCTGTACATAGATGCCTCGTGTGATTGGCTCACCCGTGTGCATTGTTATTTCTGCAACAAAGTATATTTAAAGAATGAAACCAATTAGGTAATAGAAGTATATTAAAATGTTGTTTAAAATTGTATTCTCTACCTTAATCACAAAATATTTTTGGGAGGTTTAGTGTCCCTTTAAGCTTATGAATGAGGATATTCATGGCACTTCCTCACTCATGTGTTTTCTTACAAGACAAAATACAATCTTGCAATTTTGCATCCTATATTATCTGAGAACCAGTTAAAAAAGGCAGCAGTAGTGTAGCCTCCCTCTATACAAGTAGACATGTTCCCCAGCTCTTGTCTGAAACACTCAGTTTATAAGTAAAGAGGTAGTGATATGGTAGCCTCTTGTCTGGGCCTGTATTGCAGCGACACAGTGCAACTGCTAACCTGCTCTTCAGATACACACAAATACACCTTCCCTCTAATTATCTTCCTTGTCACAACCAGGAGGGAGTGGGGCTTCCCCTTTGTCAGCTGCAAATAAGGAACGGACTTTCCACCTTGTCACCGCAGGGATGGACTGGGTCTCTCCCTTGTTAGCCACCAGAAAAGAAGGGAATGTGTCTCCTTTTTCAGCTGTGGGGGGCCCTTTTACCCCAGGCTAATGACAAACATCTACCTCAAGTGTGCCAATGTTTTACAACAATATAGCCCCATACAAGCTCATATTTTGGTTGCATTGCACTTTGAATAGCAACATAAATATGCATATAGCTTAAAGGGACATTGTATTGTAAAATAGTTTTTCACTTAATGTTTTTCTAAAGGCTTACTATACCAGCTGCAGAGTGTAAAATGTATGAAAAATTAAATTTTTTTGGTTTAGTTTGGTATTGAAATAGCTTTTTGTTCTTTCAAACCACAGTTTGAGCTTGAAGGGAAATCAGATCTCCATATTTTATCACTTTCTTTACATACTCATGCTCCTTTATATTATTTCTGTCTGTAAACCAAAGATCAATACTTAGGCCCCAAGTATTGCCTATCTGATAAATTCTAAAAAAGTTGTGTTGACGAGTGGCGATGTGTCTCCCTTAGGATATAATGGGGAAGGCAACTTTAGCAAAAGTCTGTTGACATCGCCATTGAGCTGCGATGTAGGTGTCAGAGGGTTGTCCTTAAAATGTATTTACACAAGATAGACTGTGCGTTAGCGAAAATAAAAAATGTGTTCTGTGTAGTAACACTTCAAATTATGCATATGTATATTCAGTTTAACTTTACACTCACTAGATTTGTCACACTGGGAAATATCGCCACTGAAAACCAGCCAAAACTGATATGGCTGAAAAGGGATAGCTAAGATGGAGGACAGTGTTTAATGTCCCTTTAACAAGTTGTTCCATAGTATCTTTCTAAAGACCTCTTATCTTTTATTTTTGATTACTGTAATATAAAAACTAGGCTTGAGCAATTATTTTGTTACAAATGCAAATTTGTGATGAAAACACGAATATTGGTTTCGTTTTCACGGCACAAATATCTAAACAAATATAATAATGAGTTGAAAGAAAACAAACAAATAATAACAAACCTCATTAGTATGCATTTATTTCCTTTAAATTAGCTTTAAAAGGTTAAATACTTACCTGTAGTGCGCTGGAGAGCCGCACATATCTCAACCCTTCTTCACAGAGCCCAGGCCCATGCTAATAGGAGCTTAGCGCTAAAAAGAGAAGGTCCGTTATTGAATGCTCTAGGATTCACTACGCCTCCTATTAGCACGGCCCAGGGTCTGTGAAGAAAGGACGGGATAAGCGCGTCTCTCCAGCATGCTACAGGTAATCATTACACGTTAACTTTTTCACCTGTAGCAAAGGAACATTTCCTTTCTTTTTAATGAAAACTAACGAATATTCAGTATTTCTTCTTTTTAAACACATTTTTCCAAATGTTAATTCCAAAAGTTTTGTCCAAAACCATTTTTTCTCCACTGCACATGTCTAATAAAAGCCCACCATATAATGGGCCTATAGTCTATCCACAGCTTAAAGGGACATTGTACACTAGATTTTTCTTTGCATAAATGTTTTGTAGATGGACAATTTATATAGCCCATCTTGTTGTTTTTTTAAAAAAATTGATAGTTTTGCTTACTTTTAAATAACATTGTGCTGATTTTCAGACCAAGCCACAAAGTTTTAGATGTATACAGACTTCATACTTTTTCTGTTTGTATAATGGGTATTTTCATATGCAGGGGAGGAGGGAGGTTCTGCTATAAGCCCCTTTCAGTGGGTGTCCCAGGCTAATCTTATCAACAGTGCTAAATTGGAAACTAACGGCTAGATTTAGAGTTTGGCGTTAGCCATCAAAACCAGCGTTAGAGGCTCCTAACGCTGGTTTTGGGCTGGTATTTAGAGTCAGTCAGGAAAGGGTCTAACGGTCACTTTGCAGCCGCGACTTTTCCATACCGCAGATCCCCTTACGAGAATTGCGTATCCTATCTTTTCAATGGGATCTTTCTAACGCCGGTATTTAGAGTCTTGGCTAAAGTGAGCGTTAGAAATCTAACGACAAGACTCCAGCCGCAGAAAAAAGTCAGGAGTTAAGAGCTTTCTGGGCTAACGCTAGTTCATAAAGCTCTTAACTACTGTGCTCTAAAGTACACTAACACCCATAAACTACCTATGTACCCCTAAACCGAGGTCCCCCCACATCGCCGCCACTCTATTACATTTTTTAACCCCTAATCTGATGACCGCACACCGCTGCAACTTACGTTATCCCTATGTACCCCTAATCTGCTGCCCCTAACATTGCCGACCCCTATATTATATTTATTAACCCCTAATCTGCTGACCGGACCTCACTGCTACTATAATAAAATTATTAACCCCTAATCCGCCTCACTCCCGCCTCAATAACCCTATAATAAATAGTATTCACCCCTAATCTGCCCTCCCTAACATCGCCGACACCTAACTTCAAGTATTGACCCCTAATGTGCCGACCGGACCTCGCCGCTACTCTAATAAATGTATTGGAACAGCCAATAGAATGCAAGCTCAATCTGATTGGCTGATTGGATCAGCCAATTGGATTGAACTTGAATCTGATTGGCTGATTCCATCAGCCAATCAGAATTTTCCTACCTTAATTCCGATTGGCTGATAGAATCCTATCAGCCAATCGGAATTCGAGGGACGCCATCTTGGATGACGTCCCTTAAAGCAGCCTTCATTCGTCGGTATTCCGTCGGGGAAGAAGGATGTTCCGCGTTGGCGGAATGAAGATGGATCCTGAAGAAGAAGATTGAAGACCCCGCTTGGAAGATGACATCGCCCGGTTTGAAGACTTCTTCAGCGCCGCTTGGAAGATGACATTGCCCAGATGGAAGACTTCTTCTGCGCCACCTGGAGGATCACTTCATCGGATGGAAGACTTCTTTAGCGCCCCTTGGAGGATCACTTCTGCCGCTCCGGATCTCCTCTTCGGTTCCATCGGTGGGTCGGCTGGCTGAAGACAACTCAAGGTAGGATGATCTTCATGGGGGTAGTGTTAGGTTTATTTAAGGGGGGTTTGGGTTAGATTAGGGGTATGTGGGTGGTGGGTTTTAATGTTGGGGGGGTTGTATTTTTCTTTTACAGGCAAAAGAGCAGTTTTTTAGGGGGCATGCCCCGCAAAAGGCCCTTTTAAGGGCTGGTAAGGTAAAAGAGCTTTGAAATTTTTTAATTTAGAATAGGGTATGGCATTTTTTTATTTTGGGGGGCTTTGTTATTTTATTAGGGGGCTTAGATTAGGTGTAATTAGCTTAAAATTGTTGTAATATTTTTAAAATGTTTGTAACTTATTTTTTTTTATTTTTTATAACTTAGCTTTTTTTATTTTTTGTACTTTAGTTAGTTTATGTAATTGTATTTAATTGTAGTTATTTGTAGTTAATTTATTTAATTAATTTAATGATAGTGTAGTGTTAGGTTTAATTGTAACTTAGGTTAGGATTTATTTTACAGGTAATTTTGTATTTCTTTTAGCTAGGTAGTTTATGTAATTGTATTTAATTGTAGTTATTTGTAGTTAATTTATTTAATTAATTTAATGATAGTGTAGTGTTAGGTTTAATTGTAACTTAGGTTAGTATTTATTTTACAGGTAATTTTGTATTTCTTTTAGCTAGGTAGTAATTAAATAGTTAATAACTATTTAATAACTATTCTAATTAGCTAAAATAAATACAAAGTTACCTGTAAAATAAATATAAATCCTAAGGCCTAGATTTGGAGTTTGGCGGTAGAAGGGCTGTTAACGCTCCGCTGGCTTTTTTCTGGCCGCACCATAAATTTAACTCAGGTATCGAGAGTTCAAACAAATGCTGCGTTAGGCTCCAAAAAAGGAGCGTAGAGCATTTTTACCGCAAATGCAACTCTCGATACCAGAGTTGCTTACGGACGCGGCCAGCCTCAAAAACGTGCTTGTGCACGATTCCCCCATAGAAAACAATGGGGCTGTTTGAGCTGAAAAAAAACCTAACACCTGCAAAAAAGCAGCGTTCAGCTCCTAACGCAGCCCCATTGTTTCCTATGGGGAAACACTTCCTACGTCTGCACCTAACACTCTAACATGTACCCCGAGTCTAAACACCCCTAACCTTACACTTATTAACCCCTATTCTACCGCCGCCGCTATCGCTGACCCCTGCATATTTTTTTTAACCCCTAATCTGCCGCTCCGTAAACCGCCGCCACCTACGTTATCCCTATGTACCCCTAATCTGCTGCCCCTAACACCGCCGACCCCTATATTATATTTATTAACCCCTAATCTGCCCCCCACAACGTCGCCGACACCTGCCTACACTTATTAACCCCTAATCTGCCGAGCGGACCGCACCGCTACTATAATAAAGTTATTAACCCCTAATCCGCCTCACTAACCCTATCATAAATAGTATTAACCCCTAATCTGCCCTCCCTAACATCGCCGACACCTACCTTCAATTATTAACCCCTAATCTGCCGAGCAGACCTGAGCGCTACTATAATAAAGTTATTAACCCCTAATCCGCCTCACTAACCCTATCATAAATAGTATTAACCCCTAATCTGCCCTCCCTAACATCGCCGACACCTAACTTCAATTATTAACCCCTAATCTGACGACCGGAGCTCACCGCTACTATAATAAATGTATTAACCCCTAAAGCTAAGTCTAACCCTAACACCCCCCTAAGTTAAATATAATTTAAATCTAACAAAATAAATTAACTCTTATTAAATAAATTATTCCTATTTAAAGCTAAATACTTACCTGTAAAATAAACCCTAATATAGCTACAATATAAATAATAATTATATTGTAGCTATCTTAGGATTTATTTTTATTTTACAGGCAACTTTCAATTTATTTTAACTAGGTACAATAGCTATTAAATAGTTATTAACTATTTAATAGCTACCTAGCTAAAATAAAGAGAAATTTACCTGTAAAATAAAAACTAATCTAAGTTACAATTACACCTAATACTACACTATACTTTAATAAATTATTCCTATTTAAAACTAAATACTTACCTGTAAAATAAACCCTAAGATAGCTACAATGTAATTAATAATTACATTGTAGCTATTTTAGGCCTAGATTTAGAGTTCGGCGGTAGCCGTGAAAACCAGCGTTAGAGGCTCCTAACGCTGGTTTTGGCCGCCCGCTGGTATTTGGAGTCAGTGATTAAGCACTAACACCCCCCTAAATTAAATATAATTTAAATCTAACGAAATAAATTAACTCTTATTAAATAAATTATTCCTATTTAAAGCTAAATACTTACCTGTAAAATACATCCTAATATAGCTACAATATAAATTATAATTATATTATAGCTATTTTAGGATTTATATTTATTTTACAGGCAACTTGGTAATTATTTTAACCAGGTACAATAGCTATTTAATAGTTACCTAGTTAAAATAATAACAAATTTACCTGTAAAATAAATCCTAACCTAAGATATAATTAAACCTAACACTACCCTATCAATAAATTAATTAAATAAACTACCTACAATTACCTACAATTAACCTAACACTACACTATCAATAAATAAATTATTGGCTGTTCCGATCAGCCAATAGAATGCGAGCTCAATCTGATAGGCTGATTGGATCAGCCAATCGGATTGAACTTGATTCTGATTGGCTGATTCCATCAGCCAATCAGAAAATTCCTACCTTAATTCCGATTGGCTGATAGAATCCTATCAGCCAATCGGAATTCGAGGGACGCCATCTTGGATGACGTCCCTTAAAGGAACAGTCATTCGTCGTTCAGTCGTCGGGCCGGATGGATGTTCCGCGCTGGAGGTCTTCAGGATCCTGCCGCTTCGCTCCGGATGGAAGACCATAGAAGATGCCGCCTGGATGAAGACTTCAATTGGATGGAAGATCCTCTTCTGCCCCGCTTGGATGAAGACTTTGACCGGATCATGGACCTCTTCAGCCCCCCGCTTGGGCTTGGATCAGGACATCGGAGGAGCTCTTCAGGACGGATCGGTGAACCTGGATGGTGAAGACAAGGTAGGAAGATCTCCAGGGGCTTAGTGTTAGGTTTATTTAAGGGGGGTTTGGGTTAGATTAGGGGTATGTGGGTGGTGGGTTGTAAAGTTGGGGGGGGGTATTGTATGTTTTTTTTTACAGGCAAAAGAGCTGAAATTCTTGGGGCATGCCCCGCAAAGGGCCCTGTTCAGGGCTGGTAAGGTAAAAGAGCTTTTACCTTTTTTAATTTAGAATAGGGTAGGGAATTTTTTATTTTGGGGGGCTTTGTTATTTTATTAGGGGGCTTAGAGTAGGTGTAATTAGTTTAAAATTGTTGTAATATTTTTCTTATGTTTGTAAATATTTTTTTATTTTTTGTAACTTAGTTCTTTTTTATTTTTTGTACTTTAGCTAGTTTATTTAATTGTATTTATTTGTAGGAATTGTGTTTAATTAATTTATTGATAGTGTAGTGTTAGGTTAATTGTAGGTAATTGTAGGTAGTTTAATTAATTTATTGATAGGGTAGTGTTAGGTTTAATTATATCTTAGGTTAGGATTTATTTTACAGGTAAATTTGTTATTATTTTAACTAGGTAACTATTAAATAGCTATTGTACCTGGTTAAAATAATTACCAAGTTGCCTGTAAAATAAATATAAATCCTAAAATAGCTATAATATAATTATAATTTATATTGTAGCTATATTAGGATGTATTTTACAGGTAAGTATTTAGCTTTAAATAGGAATAATTTATTTAATAAGAGTTAATTTATTTCGTTAGATTTAAATTATATTTAACTTAGGGGGGTGTTAGAGTTAGGGTTAGACTTAGCTTTAGGGGTTAATCCATTTATTATAGTAGCGGTGAGCTCCGGTCGTCAGATTAGGGGTTAATAATTGAAGTTAGGTGTCGACGATGTTAGGGAGGGCAGATTAGGGGTTAATACTATTTATTATAGGGTTAGTGAGGCGGATTAGGGGTTAATACATTTATTATAGTAGCGCTCAGGTCCGCTCGGCAGATTAGGGGTTAATAAGTGTAGGCAGGTGTCGGCGACGTTGAGGGGGGCAGATTAGGGGTTAATAAATATAATATAGGGGTCGGCTGTGTTAGGGGCAGCAGATTAGGGGTACATAAGTATAACGTAGGTGCCGGTCGGCAGATTAGGGGTTAAAAAATTTTAATCGAGTGGCGGCGATGTGGGGGGAGCTCGGTTTAGGGGTACATAGGTAGTTTATGGGTGTTAGTGTACTTTAGAGCACAGTAGTTAAGAGCTTTATAAACCGGCGTTAGCCCAGAAAGCTCTTAACTCCTGCTATTTTCCGGCGGCTGGAGTTTTGTCGTTAGATGTCTAACGCTCACTTCAGAAACGACTCTAAATACCGGCGTTAGAAAGATCCCATTGAAAAGATAGGATACGCAACTGACGTAAGGGGATCTGCGGTATGGAAAAGTCGCGGCTGAAAAGTGAGCGTTAGACCCTTTAATCACTGACTCCAAATACCAGCGGGCGGCCAAAACCAGCGTTAGGAGCCTCTAACGCTGGTTTTCACGGCTACCGCCGAACTCTAAATCTAGGCCTAAAATAGCTACAATGTAATTATTAATTACATTGTAGCTATCTTAGGGTTTATTTTACAGGTAAGTATTTAGTTTTAAATAGGAATAATTTATTAAAGTATAGTGTAGTATTAGGTGTAATTGTAACTTAGATTAGTTTTTATTTTACAGGTAAATTTCTCTTTATTTTAGCTAGGTAGCTATTAAATAGTTAATAACTATTTAATAGCTATTGTACCTAGTTAAAATAAATTGAAAGTTGCCTGTAAAATAAAAATAAATCCTAAGATAGCTACAATATAATTATTATTTATATTGTAGCTATATTAGGGTTTATTTTACAGGTAAGTATTTAGCTTTAAATAGGAATAATTTATTTAATAAGAGTTAATTTATTTCGTTAGATTTAAATTATATTTAACTTAGGAGGGTGTTAGGGTTAGGGTTAGATTTAGCTTTAGGGGTTAATACATTTATTAGAGTAGCGGTGAGGTCCGGTCGGCATATTAGGGGTTAATACTTGAAGTTAGGTGTCGGCGATGTTAGGGAGGACAGATTAGGGGTTAATTCTATTTATTATAGGGTTATTGAGGCGGGAGTGAGGCGGATTAGGGGTTAATAACTTTATTATAGTAGCGGTGCGGTCAGGTCGGCAGATTAGGGGTTAATAATTGTAGGTAGGTGGAGGCGACGTTGGGGGCGGCAGATTAGGGGTTAATAAATATAATATAGGGGTCGGCGGTGTTAGGGGCAGCAGATTAGGGGTACATAGGGATAACGTAGGTGGCGGCGGTGTGCGGTCGGCAGATTAGGGGTTAAAAATTTTTAATAGAGTGGCGGCGATGTGGGGGGGTCTCGGTTTAGGGGTACATAGGTAGTTTATGGGTGTTAGTGTACTTTAGAGCACAGTAGTTAAGAGCTTGAAGAACCGGCGTTAGCCCAGAAAACTCTTAACTCCTGACTTTTTTCTGCGGCTGGAGTTTTGTCGTTAGATTTCTAATGCTCACTTCAGCCAAGACTCTAAATACCGGCGTTAGAAAGATCCCATTGAAAAGATAGGATATGCAAATGGCGTAGGGGGATCTGCGGTATGGAAATGTCGCAGCTGGAAAGTGAGCGTTAGACCCTTTCCTGACTTACTCTAAATACCAGCGGTAGCCCAAAACCAGCGTTAGGAGCCTCTAACGCTGGTTTTGACGGCTAACGCCAAACTCTAAATCTAGCCGAGTGTGTTTAAAAGGTTTTATACTGGATTTTTATATCAGTATCTTTGCATATTATTCTTTAGAGTAGTGTCTATTACCTGCAGTTATATAAAAATTGGTGTATACTGTCCCTTTAATTCATGAAGTAACTTTTTTTCTGAAAATGATTAGATGTACATAAAAGTGTAGATAAGTAAAGGTAAACAAAGTCAGTTACCTTTTGTGCAGCAATTGTATATTTCTGCTGATATTTTATCCATTTTCTTACTTCAATTTCTTATTTTCAAAGCATCCACATCTGCATTTAAACACTTATTGCCAACACATGGTTCTGTATATGTGTTTTTGTAACTCTACTGTAATTAATTACACAAATAGGTTTACATTTTTTTAATGGCAACAGATATTGCCAATCTCATTACTTTAAGATAAAACTTTTCAAATAGAGCAGACAATTTAACAACTATAGCTGCACCTACTTGAGGTCAGAGATTAAAAGGAACAAACATCTTGTAATAACATATCAGCTAAGTGTAAACATTTATAAAGACAAATTAGCATCGTGTTTGCTGCGCCTGTTTTTCAGTTGCCAAACTCCACCAAAATAATTTGTCAGAAAAAAAATCTACTGCTTATTTGAAATCCAGATTAGATGTTAAATAATTGTCTTTTTATTATGCACTTATCAATTATGCAATTCTACTGAGTTGAGTAGTTCTTTAAGATTTCAAGGTGCTTACTGAACCTATAATCTGAAAAAATGACCATGGCGCTGAATCATCAAGCTCTGAATGGAGCTTGATGCCACTGTTTCCGTGCAAGCCTTCAGGCTCGCCGGAAACAGCAGTTATGAAGCAGCGGTCTAAAGACCGCTGTTCCATAACTTGTCCGCCTGCTCTGAGGCTGCAGACATCAGTCCACCCTATCCTATACAATCGGGCTGATTGACATCCCCTGCTAGGGGCAGATTGGCCGCAAATCTGCAGGGGGCAGCATTGCACAAGCAGTTCACCAGAACTGCTTGTGCAATGATAAATGCTGTCAGCGTATGCTGTCGGCATTTATCGATGTGCGGCGGACATGATACGCTACATCATATCATGTCCACTCGCACTTTCATAAATCGGCCCTTATGTGCCTATCATAGAAGTGCTCTCAAGAAGGACGTAACTGTATTATTAGAAATTTAAATCTCTAGCCTTTCAGAACCAAAAGCATGAGGTTGGAGACTTCATGCAGACAATTGTCAGTGCTGTTGGATCCACACATCAAGAACCAAACCATTTACATTTTTACATGGAATATTAAACTAGAAATGCACAGGTGCAACATAATGGGTAGAGTATTTCTAACCATTAAAGGGACAGTAAAGTCAAATAAAGCTTAAATGGATTGGATAGATCATGACATTTTAAACAACTTTCTAATTTTGTTCTATTATCAATTCTGATTAGTTCTCTTGGTATCCTTTCTTAAAGAGTAATCCTAGGCGTGCTAAGGAGTGTGCATGTGTCTAGTCATCTGGTAGGAGAGATTGCAACATTGTATATATCAATATAATACATAGATACAAACACTGCTGTCATAGACTGCTAGAGACACGTGCATGCTCTGTGAGCTCCTATCAGCCTACCTAGCTTTACACTTCATTAAAGGATATCAAGAAAACAAAGCAAATTTGATCATAGAAGTAACTTGGAAAGTTGATTTAAATTTGCTGAAGTTAAATTTTGACTTTACCTTTAAACTGAATATAAAGTATATTAAAAAAAACTATTAAAAACAGGGTCACTTCCATTCATTAAACTTTACATTTCAGCGTTTTTTTTTAAATACTTACCTTTTTCTTTAGGAAACCCAGACCGGCCAGCCTCCCTTCGCAGCTCCTCTGCATAGAAATGACAAAACAGGCTTCCTCTAATCATAGCATGCACCCCAGAGCAGCCGGCTCGTGAGGCAACGCAATGATTGGAGGTAGCTGGTTTCATCATCGTTGTGCTAAGTACAGAGGAGCTGCGGGCGGAGTATCGCCGGTCTGGGTTACCTAAAGAAAAAGGTAAGTATTTTTTTTTTTTAAAAAACACTTCAATGTAAATTTTAATGAATGAAAGTGCCCCTGTTTTTAAAAGTATTTTTAAAAACCGGGCACTCATTCATTAAAATTTACATACACTTTAAGATATCCAGAGTTGACATAAAAACTGTAACTTCATTACTGACTTAACTTATTCAATAGTAGGCTCCCAATATTGTATGCAATGTTATGCTATGAATTAATAGAACATGAACGCCGTATACACACAAATGCTTGCACTCTTAGTAGTAATATCTTAGACAAAAATGCCCTGAAAGCACAGGTTGTCTGAAATTGTATTCCTACTCATATTAATGCAACATTAGGAAGAAGAAGAAGAAAGAGCTATAGTAGAATAGAAATCTATAGTCCCAATAACTGGCATAATAAATAATCCTTATTTATTTTGTATCATTTACAGTATTCAACTTACTGGCTAAGACCAGATTCAGTTGGTATAAGCAGCCCACCGAAGCTCTGATGTTCATGACAGGGTCCAAGGAGATGTCTCAAAATATCTTGGCCTCGATCCGATATGCAGCGTCGCCCACAAAAGCCGGCGACGCCAAATTTTGGTATACAATATATAGCGTAAGGACTTACGTGGCGAAAATGGAGAAATCCTACTCCATTTTCACCTCGCCACAAATTGCAGGCGTAGTAAGCCTTATGCTGTCTATTGGAGCCCCGTAACTCCCTAAACTACCTGCAAAATAAAACCTAACACCTAACGCATGCGCAATGTCTATCTACCTGTCAACCGCGATCCCCGCCGCAATCCCTAATAAAGTATTTAACCCCTAAACCGCCGCTCCCGGACCCCGCTGCCACCTACATTAAATGTATAACCCCCTAATGTGAGCCCCTACACCGCTGCCATCTACATTACCTACCCCCTAATGTGAGCCCCTACACCGCCGCCATCTACATTACCTACCACCTAATGTGAGCCCCTTACACCGCCGCCACGTACATTAACTACCCCCTAATGTGAGCGCCTTACACCGCTGCCACCTACATTAACTACCCCCTAATGTGAGCCCCTTACACTGCCGCCACCTACATTAACTACCCCCTAATGTGAGCCCCTGATTGAATCAGCTAATCAGATTTTCTTACCTTAATTCCGATTGGCTGATAGAATCCTATCAACCAATCGGAATTCGAGGGACGCCATCTTGGATGACGTCATTTAAAGGAAACTTCATTCGTCTTTCAGTCGTCGGGCCAGCTGGATGTTCCGCGTCGGAGGTCCGAAGAAAGAAGATTGAAGATGCTGCTTGGAGGAAAACTTCGCCCCATTGTAGGACCTCTTCTTTGCCGCTTGGATGAAGACATCACCAGATGGAAGACTTCTTCTTTGCCACTTGGATGAAGACATTGCCGGATGGAAGACTTCTTCTTTGCCGCTTGGATGAAGACATCGCCCGGATTGGATGAAGAGTTCGGCCCGGCTGGGTGAAGACAACTCAAGGTAGGGAGATCTTCTGGGGCTTAGTGTTAGGTTTTTTTAAGGGGGGTTTGGGTGGGTTTAGAGTAGGGGTATGTGGGTGGTGGGATGTAATGATGGGGGGTGGTATTGTGGGGGGGTTTTACAGGCAAAAGAGCTGATTACTTTGGGGCATGCCCCGCAAAAAGCCCTTTTAAGGGCTAGTAATAGAGCTGTTAACTTTTGTAATTTTGTTTAGGGTATGGAATTTTTTTTAATTTGGGGGGCTTTGTTATTTTATTAGGGGGCTTAGAATAGGTGTAATTAGCTTAAAATTCTTGTAATCTTTTTTATTTTTTGTAATTTAGTGGGGGGTTTTTGTAATTTAGTTTAGTTTATTTAATTGTATTTTAGTTTCGATATTTGTAGTTTATTTAATTTATTGATAGTGTAGGTGTATTTGTAACTTAGGGTAGGATTTATTTTACAGGTAAATTGGTAATTATTTTAACAAGGTAGCTATTAAATAGTTATTAACTATTTAATAGCTATTGTACCTAGTTAAAATAAATACCAAGTTACCTGTAAAATAAATATAAACCCTAAAATAGCTACAATGTAATTATTAATTACATTGTAGCTATCTTAGGGTTTATTTTATAGGTAAGTATTTAGATTTAAATAGGAATATTTTAATTAATAATATTAATATTAATTAGATTTATTTTAATAAGAATTTAGTTAGGGGTGTTAGAGTTAGATATAGTTATTATACTTAATATATTTATAATATAATAACTATATTAACTATATTAACCCTAATATAATTAGGGTTAATATAGTTAATATATATAATATAATAACTATATTAACTATATTAACCCTAATATAATTAGGGTTAATATAGTTAATATAGGTGGCGGCGGTTTAGGGGGATTAGATTAGGGGGTAATACAGTTAATATAGGTGGCGGCGGTGTAGGGGGAATAGATTAGGGGTAATACATTTATTATAGGTGGCGGCGGTGTAGGGGGATTTAGATTATAGGCAAAAGAGCTGATTACTTTATGACAATACCCCGCCAAAAGCCCTTTTAAGGGCTGGTAAAAGAGCTGATTACTTTGGGGTAATGCCACACAAAAAGCCCTTTTCAGGGCTATTTGTAGGGTTAGACTTAGGTTTAGTGGTAGAGATAGTTTAGTATTTTAGGGGTTAATTAATTTAATATAGGTGGCAGCGGTATAGGGGGATTAGATTAGGGGTTAATTAATTTAATATAGCTGGCGGCGGTGTAGGGGATTAAATTAGGGGTTAATAATTTTAATATAGATGGCGGCGGGGTAGGAGCTCACATTAGGGGTAGTTAATGTAGCTGGCGGTGGGGTAGGAGCTCACATTAGGGGGTAGTTAATGTAGCTGGCGGCGGTGTAAGGGGCTCACATTAGGGGGTAGGTAATGTAGCTGGGGGCGGTGTAAGGGGCTCACATTAGGGGGTAGTTAATGTAAGTGGCGGCGGGGTCTGGGAGCGGTGGTTTAGGGGTTATTATTATTATTATCGGTTATTTGTAGAGCGCCAACAGATTCCGCAGAGCTAAACAGATTCTGCAGCGCTAAACAGATTCCGCAGCGCTAATAACTTTATTAGGTGCGGCGGGGTCCGGGAGCGGCGGTTTAGGGGTTAATAACTTTATTAGGTGCGGCGGGGTCCGGGAGCGGTGGTTTAGGGGTTATTATTATTATTATTATCGGTTATTTGTAGAGCGCCAACAGATTCCGCAGAGCTAAACAGATTCCGCAGCGCTAAACAGATTCCGCAGCGCTAATAACTTTATTAGGTGCGGCGGGGTCCGGGAGCGGCGGTTTAGGGGTTAATACATTTTTTATTATTAGGAGAGTTAGGGGGGATAGCGGATAGAGGGGTATACGTGTCAGGCTATGTTACGGGAGATTTAATAACTTAGTCAGGTTTTGTAGGCGCCGGCAGTTTCTAAAGTGCCGTAAGTCACTGGCGACTCCAGAAATATGTACTTACGCAGATTTCTGGACATCGCTGGTTTATCCGACTTACGGCACTTTAGCATCTGACGGCGGGGTATATTGGATAACTCGAGTTGCGAGCTGAAACTACGGGCGGCGGGGGTTCCCTCGCTTGTGCCGCAAACTACGATCTATATTGGATCGCGCCCCTTAAAGGGACAGTCAACACCAGAATTTTTGTTGTTTAAAAAGAAAGATAATCCCTTTATTACTCATTCCCCAGTTTTGCATAACCAACACTGTGATAGAAATACACTTTTTACCTCAGTGATTACCTTGTATCTAAGCCTCTGCAAACTGCCCCCTTATTTCAGTTCTTTCGACAGACATCTATTTAGGCCAATCAGTGTTCACTCCTGGGTAACTTCACGTGCATGAGCTCAATGTTATCTATATGAAACTCATGAACTAATGCCCTCTAGTGGTCAAAATGCATTCAGATTAGAGGCAGTCTTCAAGGTCTAAGAAATTAGCATATGAACCTCCTAGTTTTAGCTTTCAACTAAGAATACCAAGAGAACAAAGCAAAATTGGTGATAAAAGTAAATTGGAAAGTTGTTTAAAATTACATTCTCTATTTAAATCATGAAAGTTTTTTTTGGACTTGACTGTCTCTTTAAAGAGAAAAGCCAGAAAAGTTCCCCAACAAAGACACATTTTTGTAGTGTTAGGACCAGTCAATAGTGGGACATTTTATAAATTGGTGACTGGTTAAGCAGAGTATGGCTATATTGTGTGGCTAAGTTCCCAATTCTGCAAATAATTTATAATAACAATAATTTTATTGTAAAATTACAGGGGATGTAACACAGCTTTTTTTTTTTAACAGCATTCCCCCCTAACCCTCCCACGCCACCAACAATCAGCAACACCGCTGCACATCTATTTCTGCACTACCCCACTCGTGGGGCATGCAGAAATAGCGCTATCTTGCTACTTTTAACTGGTCGATGAGGGGTTAAGGCCCGGTATGTTTGTCTCGCTCAGTCTTAACTGCGCATGACTGCATCGGACAAACATCAGCCTTTCATTATATAGGATATCTATATATATTTATATATATATATATATATATATATATATACGTATATAGATATATACAGGAATATATATCTAGAAATACTTAGAACATATTCTGATGTGTACAGAAAAATGGAATGGGAAATATTTCCTTTAAATACATAGTTAAATATTTCAATTAATATGAATATTGCATAAATATGTTTTTACATGTTTCATCTACTTAACGGCAAAAGGCTCTAATGCCCTTATATATATGTGTTTACATATATATTTATGTGTATATACTGTATGCCTGTAAATACATATATACACATATAAATAAATATGTACACACATATATATATATATATAGAATGGTTAATGTGTGGAGGGCACATAAAGCTTAAACACTAAAATATGTGAATCATATTTAATATTGTCTGTCTATTGTCTATATATGACAAATGTGTATATTATAATGGATGTTATATATTATATTATAGGTATCTGTATACCTAAATGGCTGTATTATACAGCTATACAATCAGCAATATCCTAATATTGTGAAAAGATAAACTAGTGAAAACCTTTATATTCAAACAGGTGAAAGATATAAAACATCAATAAAAAAAGATATCAATGAGGAAACAAAAATGAATACATGTGAATAAATTGATGTGTTAAATAAGTCAATAAATGTAATAAACAAGTGTTAAATTGCACTAATATACTGTATCTGACTAAAAACAGCAGGCAATGTAAAAGACGATAGTTCAGGGACATCTCCCTTGAAGCATATAATATAAATGATTGGTTAAAAAGTCCATTCGGACCACCTTTAAATGAAAATGGATTAATAATCCGTAAAGTTCCTTGTGATGTGCAATTTGCAAGAGCTAAAAGTATTATAATTTATGATGCAATAGTAACAGTCTTGTTTGCAGATTTTGAAGATATGTTGCTGTTTGTAGCAGTTTCTTTACATACCAATGTCGTTATTGTGACTGCTCTGACCAAACTGCCTGTGGCTTTTACATCAAATAAACTCACCACCTGGATATCTACCAGCTCCGAATCGAGCTCCTCTAAGCATTCACTGCGGCTTGTATCACCCTCCGGTTCTGGCGTTTGGGCTTCCTTTTCAGCGTGTGAGTGCAACTTCAAGTTCGAGTTCCGGGTCCATCACGCGACCTCAAATAAGCTCTGTGATAGGTCAGTTATCGTCAGTCTTTGCAGTCTCTTTGTTACGCTCCTAAAATGTTTTAGGCTTCAACAAGTACTTGTTCTCCAGAGTAGAGCAGCGGGATAGGCACCTCATACAACTACTGCAATTACTTCGACGCGTTTCACCCGATATCTAAGCTTTATCAAGGATGTAATTGAGTATAGATGCCGGTTCCTTTTGAATCCAATGCTTCTTCTAATTGGTGCAATGTTAAAGGTGGTATTTTCACACTTCTTTCGTGTCCAAAGAATAATATAAACATTTCTTAGTGTATATAACTAGTGACTTATTATATGTGTTAGTCTAGAGTGCATGTATTAAAAGATTCTTTCTATGAGGTCTCAGGAAGAACAAAAGGTGCATAGATGATGATTATATTATACTGTAATGGATGTTTGTGTGAACGTACGACAGACTATCTTTACCTCTAGTAGGATAAAGTTTTTGGTACAAAATATATACATTCATCTATGTGCAAAGTTTCTCAGAGATTCCATAGATCCATATAATGACCTTAACACATTTATGATTGCAGAAATGGTCTGATATCAATTTCTGAATTAAGGCCTCTTGGTTTTAAAGTTTTCATTTTAAAAATCAGCTCAGCCTCTTTGCGCAATAATTTCTGTTCAAAGTCCCCTAATCTTCAGTTGGGTTTTACCTTACATACTCCCCAATATCTTAAATCACTTTCTCTATTGTTGTGAACCTCTCTGAAATGTTTGTTAATATACGTATCTAGAGAACCTTTTCTTATGCAGCATAGATGCTCTCTGATTCGATCTTTCAGGGGTCTGGTGGTCTCTCCTAAATATTGAAATTTGCAGCTGCATTCTATAACATATATTACACCTTTGTCGGTGCACCTAATGATGTCCTTGATTTCAATTCTTTCTTTAGTTTGGAAAGATATTAATTCTTTGGTTTTTTACTCTATGTTAACACGCTTTGCATGTCAAACATGGATAGAAGCCACTTAGTTTAGACCCATACATATGTCTATCTCCCTTATTCCGTTCTTTATTTTATCTAAATTAACTGGGAGACAATAAGTTTTTAAAATTTTTGTTTTTTCTATAAATAATCCTAGGCAAAGGGGTGACTTTAACTCCAATAATTTAATCTCTTTGTACTAGATTCCAATGTTTTATTAGAATTTTTCCCACAATTTTAAAATCATCATTGTAAGTGGTTACACATGGTCTTTCTATATTATAATTTGAGATGTAAATCTTTTTATTATTACTGCAAAAGATATAAGGAGGGTGGTGCATATAAAATATACACCACACTCCTAGGGGGCGCTAACAATATGCAGCAAACAGGTAAGTAGAATTATACAGATAATTAAGAGAATATACAATAAACCTAGCACACTTATATCAGATTATTAAAGATGATATGCTCACAAGTGGACCCAGATGATATTGGTATATTCAAATAACAAAATGTCCGCACAAAGAATGATCCAAAAGATACAAGGCAGCTCTCTGTCATAGGACGGTCATCCTGGTGTAGAGTGATCTATAAGAAAAAGAAGCACAGAGGCGCCAACATGGCCTAGTAATGTCACGGCAGTCGGATACAAAACATCAGCAGGATAGGAAATATACTCACAAACGTGGCGCACCCAAATGGTGCTATTGTGGCAGCCTGGAACTTCAAACAGTGGTCCAGCTCACTGGTATCTCCAGCCAGATAAAGATGATCCTTGGCGGGGGCCTATCCTATGATGCCTATAAGGGCAAAAAAGGCACACACACAGCCCAGTAACCTTTTTACACCAGATAAGAAAGGATTCAAGGTTGTACTCACAGGAAACAAAGCACCACCAGGTGCAATATCAGAAGTACTGGGACCTCTCAGCCACCCAGTGGACTGTGGAATCCAATTAGCAGGATGCAGAAAATCACCACTTAGGAATATAGGACTAGCAGAAAAAATATATATATACACGCACACTCTGCCCCCAACAGGAGCAGAATAAATGTGAAAAAGCAAGTGTATATTTAAAAACTTTTATTTAAAACAGCGACATGTTTCTCAGCCACCACAGGGCTGTTTCCTCAGGCTATCAATAGCACCATTTGGGTGCGCCACTTTTGTGAGTATATTTCCTATCCTGCTGATGTTTTGTATCCGACTGCCGTGACGTTACTAGGCCATGTTGGTGCCTCTGTGCTTTTTTTTATTATTACTACCAGATATCAATTCTTTCCTGTTTGTATCCCAAGCTTTATTTGAAGCCCTTTTGATTTTATCGTGTTTATATCCCCTCTCATTCAATTTTTGTTCCAGTATTTTCACTTGATTTTCGAAGTCTACAGTATTGGTACAAATCTTTCAAATCTTTCTGTCCATATAGAAAATTGTTTTTCCATTTTTGTAGATGACAACTCTTAGCGTGTATATAATTGTTACTATCAACTTTTTTAAAATAGGTACACGTATTCAGACCTTTCTCGGTTGCCATTATTTCTAAATCTAGAAACACAATTTTATCTTGACTAGATATATATGTGAAATTTAAGTCTTTATTGTTTAGATTCATGGACTGCATATATTCATCTAATTTCTTTCTTTTCACCCTCCATATGATAAGAATATCACCAATGTATCTATTAAAGGAGACCAGGTTCTCCCCAAATATGCCACTATTCAGGAACTCATGTTCCCATTTTCCCATATAGAGATTTGTGTAACTTGGGGCGAACCTGGTCCCCATTGCTGTACCTTTTCTTTGATTGTAAAATGTATTTCCAAATGAGAAATAGTTATGCTTTAAGATAAAGTCTATGTTTTCAATGATACATTTCTTCTGTTCTTGGTGTACATTTTTATCTTTATTTAGAAAATACTCTATCACTTCAGTTCCTTGGTTGTGTGGTATGTTTGTATACAGTGCTGTTACATCACATGTCACTAGGAACATGTTAGTTTGACACTTGATATTTTCTAATAATTTAATGACACTAGTGGAATCTTGCAGATATGAGGGGAAAGCTTTAACATATGATTGAAGAAATTGATCCATATATTGGGATACATTAGCTGTAATTGATTGAATCCCCAAACTAATCGGCCTACCTGGTGGATTGTGGAGGGATTTGTGGATCTTCGGGAGAAAATAAAATATTGGAATTCTGGGATGTGTAGGTGTTAAAAATGTATATTCTCTTTCTTTCAATATTCCTTTTGCCTTTGCATCATCTAGGTGTTTCATCAGTCTCTTTTTATATTTCTCTGTTGGATTATTGGTTAATTTTTCACATGTGGCGGTGTAATTTAGTAATCTATGTGCTTCATTCAAATAAGCACTGGTATCCATGACAACTCCCCCCTTATCAGCTGGTTTGATGATAAAGTCCCTATCCTCTTGTAGTTGACTACGTTTATCTTGTTATTTCCTGTTGATATATTCGGTATTTCTACCATTTTTAGGGAGAATCACTTCTTCCAAATCTTTCAGTACATTTGCTTCAAAAAGTTCTAAATTACGACCTTTATCTTGGACCGGATAGAATCTAGATTTTAATTTTAATTTTGTATGTAGGAAGTTTTCATTTCCACTTAGGTTGTCGCTGGTTATTTGTCTTTCTAATGGAGTTTTCAGAAAATATTGTTTTAATGTTAAATTCCTAACAAAAGTTTTAACGTGTCTCAAATTTATTGAGTCTTTTAGTACAGGCAAAAGTCAAACCTAAATTTAAGATCTTTTCTTCTTCTTTAGATACATTTTTATTACTAATATTAAAAATTCCAGTTTTGTTTTTTTATTCTTCTGTATTTTCAACTTCTACCATACACTTCTCGCCTCTCTTCTTTCTACCTCTCCCCCTCTTCCCTCTCATCTTCTGTGTATTTGTGTGTGGTATTGTCTCTTTCTCCTTTCTCCCAATCTATTCTTTCATGTTGTTCTGTTTGTCTTTATCCACCCTCTTTTAATGGGCTGTTGTCTAAAAAATCTTAATTATATTCTATATCCTCTGTGTCTACTGACTGTAGAAGTCTAAATCTATTGAACATAGTGTCCCTTTTTTCTCCATAGTATTTATAACCTCTACGAGTTCTATCCTGTCTATTTTTATTTTGAAATTGGGAATTGTCTGTTATATGTCTATCCCTCCAATAGTTTATCTTCCCTTCATATCTTTCTTTATTGGGTTTATACCCATTATCATTGGTTTTAAAGACATTACCACTTCTCTCTGTATATACTTCCTTCTTTCTATTCTCCGTCCATGATCTATTATGACTATACTTCTCTATTTCTTTTGGTTTAGTACCTCCTATTGTTGTGTTATAGAATGCAGTTGCAAATTTCAATATTTAGGAGAGACCACCAGACCACTGAAAGATCGAATCAGAGAGCATCTATGATTCATAAGAAAAGGTACTCTACTGTAGATACGTATATTTACAAACATTTCACAACAATAGAGAAAGGTAATTAGATATGCACCACTACACTATAAAAAATATGTTGCACTCACCACATTAGGGGACCGCTGTGTGTTAACACAGTATTTGAAGCAAAAAGCTGAGGTGTTGCATATCTAATTTGCACATCTTACCCAGAATCCTCTTGTGCATTGGTAACAATGTATATGGAGTTTTACTGGGTATAGGCAGGCGGGGATACTTGTCTAGATGTGCTAGTTGCATGTAAATAATTTCAGTGAGAAAATTAAAGTTTGTGAAAAAGTTATCCTACGCTGGTGATAAGTGTTTGCTCCAGGACAGACATTACAGCCCCCCCCCCTTTCTTGAAGTGGTTAAAGTTCTGCCGGAGAGGTGAGGACTGTATATGAGGAGTTGAATACAGTCGCAGACGCAAGGGGATTGGATTGCCTTCCTTAGTGGATATTCTACACTCAGAGTCTTATCTATACCTCATAAGGTTGAGGTGAAAACACGTGAGTTTGCATTTGTCTCTGCACTGTAACATTCTTCAAAAGTGTTTTGATATACTACACCAGGAGGTTTCCTTTGCTGTGCGCCCTTCCCTCTTCTGTTCCAGAATTTCTTGTCTTGAGGTGTTTTCCTGTATACAGGGGGACTACTTTTACCTTTGGGATTAGGCTGCAGGCGGATGAAACCAACTTTGACTCCCTCCAGATACCACTATTGCTAACATTGGTGCTATTGGAAGAAAGGAAAGGGAGACCTACACACATAGGACAATACTGGTATTTCAATTTGTAGATTGGGACTTTCCTAGTTTATAGCGCTGTATCACCCTGCTTGTGTATACATGCATATATATATATATATATATATATATACACACACACACATCATTAGACATGTATCTGTACGTATCTCTATCTTAAAGCCCTTTGGCGCCTTTATTTTTCTTACGCCCGAGATCTTATATCTTTAACCCTTTAATGACAGGGTTAATTTGTCTATATCGGAACAATGTTCCCATGTAAACAAATTTATTTTTTTATGATGGGATCGGGTCAGGGGAGCATCCCTATGATGCTAGACATGCTCTCCAGACAGCAATCGCATCCTGGAACCGCCGTTGGCTTCAGGACAGCCAAATGGTTAGGATGTTCTATTTCGTCCTAACGGTGCTAAAGCCAGAGCGGTTAGGACGGAATAGAACGTCATAACGGTGCTAAAAGGTTAAGTCCTTATAACTTTTTTGTGCAATATTTTTTTGTAATAATTTTTAATAGACAATTTTATTACATATTTAAGTGTACTTTGCATTTTGATGTGTTTTGGACACTTTTTATTTTTGCCAAACAGTTAACTGCAGCTCTGAAATCACAGTAATGATTCTAGCGTATTCGTTATTGTGCTAGTGCAATCGATTGCACTCAAATTCTAATATCACCGCAATTTAAACAGAGCACAAACGATTGCGAGAACCAACTAAAATTCATTTGCGCGCCACTTGTAATCTAGCCTTAAATGTAAGTGAAAGGGAATGAGCAAGAGAGAGAGTATGAGATAGATATATATGTCTATATATGCTGAAGTCAGGCAACACACACACACACACACAGCAGTTAACAGACAGAGGACCAGATTTCAAGTGGAGCTCAATCAATAGTGCAAAGTGCGTTTTCTTTTCCACAACGTCACTCAAACAATAATGCACACTCTGGTATTAAAAGTGGATGGTAAAATATTTTAGCCAATGCATTTTAATGCAACCAAAACTATCCTATTCTTTTACTGGATAGAACAAGGAGTATTGTAAGTAATGAATTAAGTTGTTCTCAAGCACAATCCAAAATACCACTGTAAGATTTTTGACTTTTAACTGGAACATGCTCCCCCTATGTGTCACCTCTGTCTAATCCCACCTGAGTGCCATGGTCCTATTATTAAGCCAGCCCTGGGTTAAATATATAGTAGTGCAATAGTGAAATGCTCTAGGACACTTTTGAATACATTCAATTATAGCTCCCTCATTTGACTTCCTGACATCTATTTCACTATTTTATAGCCATCTCTTTCTCAATTTAAGATACTACTTTAAAACAGCTTTGCCTCATTATTTCCTGTGTTTTGAACCACAAATGTAATGTGCTCCTGGAAGTGAGATCCCATTACAAATTATGTTAAATTAAGTTACAGAAAATCAAAGTTGATCACATCTCACTATAACATATGAGAGACAATCCATTTAGTTGTGGTGGTAAGCATAGAATAATAGTTCCATACCCTTGTTTTTTTCATTATTTGCCATTTTCTTTGTTTGAATTAATTAATCTTTAAAGGGACACTATTGTCTCATGAATCAGATAGAGCATGCAATTTTAAGCAACTTTCTAATTTACTCCTATTATCAATTTTTCTTAATTCTCTTGGTATCTTTATTTGGCTACATTTAGACACTAATCAGCAAGCACTACCCAGGTGCTGAACCAAAAATGGGCTGGCTCCTAAGCTTACATTATTGCTTTTTCAAATAAAGATACAAAGAGAATGAAGAAAAAATGATAATAGGAGTAAATTAGAACGTTGTTTAAAATTGCATGCTCTGTCTCAATCATGAGAGTTTAATTTTGGCTAGACTTTCCCTTTAAACCAATGTATTTGTATTTCTATTGACAATAGTCTCTTCTGTAACCTTTGGCAATATATACTTCTATGTGGTTACATTGGGTCTGGGTATCCATGAAGCCCTGATGTCTAAAAAAAAATAATGAGTTGTGATTTAAAAAACAAACTTTTGAGCTGGTCTATGACATCTATTTACCAGCTGTGCTAGCTATAAAATTAAGAAAGCCTATACATGTCTGGCATCTATGTGCTCAGGAGACAAGGGGCATGTTTTAACCACATTTTATCTTTCTTACTTTGTTCTTAATAAAAATTGAAGGAAAATATGTAAGGAAAGAACATAAAATATATTTTTTGTGAAAGAATAAGTTAAGTTTGACTTCTAGACAAGTATTTCTATGGATAAAAACCTGTTCTGGATGAGGTGTGTATTTTCAGAAAATATATTCTTTTACGGACTTAAAAAGATGGTAAATCCTAGTAGTTTTAAAATGCTAAGATTTACCAGTGCTATAAATAAAAGGTACTTTCAGTCATGAAACATAAAAAAGTTCATGCTGAAACATCCTTAATTTGCCTGCAGTTTATGCCAAGCTGAGCACCTCCATCTGCTCAGAGCAAAATCTATTTTTTCCAATAAGGTATTGTTTCCACATCTTAGCCAATAGCATGCTTGCCATCTGGCATAATGCCGAATGGCAAGCACGGCTATTGGGGCAGAGTTGTTTTACACACACACACACATATATATGTATGTATATATATATATATATATATATATATATATATATATATATATATATATATATATATATACATACACACACACACACACACATATATAGAGAGAGAACAAAACAAATTTGACAACAGAAGTAAATATGAAAATTGTTAAAAATTGCATGTCCTGTCTGAATAATGAAAAGTAAATTTACATAAATTAGCATATGTACATATTATTCACAAATCTTGCCAGAAAATGTCCAATAGTTCACTTTCAAATGAAGTTTCTAAGTAAGTGGGTATATCAGAAGCCCTATTATTATTATCGGTTATTTGTAGAGCGCCATATATTTAGAATGTCAACTTTTTGTTAGCATTTCTGGTGTGTAGATTGTTGTTAATTGTTCAATGATGTCACAGTACATGGACATTCCAATTCCCTTTTAATGCATATTCAGAGAATAACTGAAGTACTGAAAGTAACTTGGACCAAGATCTGTTACATCTTTCTAAAGGATAAAGGCTTGATTAAGATGAAAAGAGCAGCAGATAAGCAAACCTGCTACAGTCACAGCTTCAAAATCCTCTGGCAATGACAATTAAAAAGGTAGTCTACTTGAAAAGGTTTATTGTTTAAAAATATAGATAATACCTTTATTTATTACCCATTGCCCAATTTTGCATAACCAACACGGTTATATTAATATACATTTTACCTCTGTGATTACCTTGTATCTAAGTCTCTGCAGACTGCCCATTATCTCTGTGCTTTTTACAAACTTGCATTTCAGCCAATTAGGGCTGGTTCATGCATAACTCCACAGACGTGAGCACAATTTTATCTGTATAGCACACATGAAAAAGCACTGTCTGGCTGTAAAAAGCTAATAAAATGCACTGAAATAAGAGGCTCCCTGCAGGGGCTTAGCAATAAACCTTCTTATATTTATATTTATATATAGCCTTCCACATCTCCTGTCTCAATAGCCCCCTTCTTCCCAAGGTATAAATGAACACTAAACTATCATATTGATCAGTATTGCTCAAACCTGGGGAAGAGAGGACACTCTCTGGAAAGGTTGTCTTTTACCATGTAAATTTAGTTCAATAAAAAGGTATTACTGCATGCATACCACAATACTCTTGTCATTTTGAGATAGATAGATAGATAGATAGATAGATAGATAGATAGATAGATAGGGTTCATCTAGCTGCTCCTTAAACAAAAGATACCAAGAAAATTAAGTAAATTTGATAATAGAAGTAAACTGGAAAGATGTTTAGAATGATACGCTCTATCTGAACCAAAAAAGAAAAATATTGGGTTTCCTGTCCCTATAACTTCAATTTATCTACAAGCATGCATCACAATATTATATGTTTTCACCAAGAACTGTGCATAAGGGGTGATGTTTGGTTGACTTGGAGAGAGTCTAGGTGGTGTGTGTAGGGGCTGAGGGATATTGGGGTCTAAAAGAGGGCTGAGCAATCCAAGAGTCTAGTGGGCTGGGAGCTATTGTGTGGAGTTTGTGTATATGACTGTTTGGGAATAAAAAGGCATACATGTACGATATATAGAGGAAAGAGAGAAAGAAGCGTAGAGTTCACAGTTTAGTTTAATTACAAAAGTTGACTCTTCGATCTCTGTGTTTTCCTATATAGCTTTAAAGTGATAGACATTTTAATAAAAAAAAAAAGCTAAAGATTTGGGGAGAGATTACATATGCAGCAGAAGTTTCAGTGCAACTACTGAAACCTACGTCGCCCATAAATTCACCTTGCACATCGGGTCGATCACATAAACCGCGTCAGCAGATGATATACTGCCATAAATTTAACAAACTAGCAAGGTTAAGAAATGCGCGCAACTACACATTTCTGGAGTCTCATAGATTAGTGAGTTACAAAGTCTGTATCAAAAAAGAGTGCTTTACCCCTGCAATTATTTAGGAAAAATTATCACTGAATAATACAGGAATGATTTTTAACCTTTCATACTTTATCTTTATTGGTTTAACTATTCAATCTGACTTCAGAGAGTTCATACTCTCATTTTTTAACTGCTTACTCTCTATGGCCTAGATTTGGAGTTCAGCGGTAAAAGGGCTGTTAACGCTCCGCGGGCTTTTTTCTGGCCGCACCATAAAATTAACTCTGGTATCGAGAGTTCAAACAAATGCTGCGTTAGGCTCCAAAAAAGGAGCGTAGAGCATTTTTACCGCAAAAGCAACTCTCGATACCAGAGTTCCTTACGGACGCGGCCGGCCTCAAAAACGTGCTCGTGCACGATTCCCCCATAGGAAACAATGGGGCTGTTTGAGCTGAAAAAAAACCTAACACCTGCAAAAAAGCAGCGTTCAGCTCCTAACGCAGCCCCATTGTTTGCTATGGGGAAACACTTCCTACGTCTGCACCTAACACTCTAACATGTACCCCGAGTCTAAACACCCCTAGCCTTACACTTATTAACCCCTAATCTGCCGCCCCCGCTATCGCTGACCCCTGCATATTTTTTTAAACCCCTAATCTGCCGCTCCGTAAACCGCCGCCACCTACGTTATCCCTATGTACCCCTAATCTGCTACCCCTAACACCACCGACCCCTATATTATATTTATTAACCCCTAACCTGCCCCCCACAACGTCGCCGACACCTGCCTACACTTATTAACCCCTAATCTGCCGAGCGGACCTGAGCGCTACTATAATAAAGTTATTAACCCCTAATCCGCCTCACTAACCCTATCATAAATAGTATTAACCCCTAATCTGCCCTCCCTAACATCGCCGACACCTAACTTCAATTATTAACCCCTAATCTTCCGATCGGAGCTCACCGCTATTCTAATAAATGGATTAACCCCTAAAGCTAAGTCTAACCCTAACACTAACACCCCCCTAAGTTAAATATAATATTTATCTAACGAAATAAATTAACTCTTATTAAATAACTTATTCCTATTTAAAGCTAAATACTTACCTGTAAAATAAATCCTAATATAGCTACAATATAAATTATAATTATATTATAGCTATTTTAGGATTAATATTTATTTTACAGGCAACTTTGTAATTATTTTAACCAGGTACAATAGCTATTAAATAGTTAAGAACTATTTAATAGTTACCTAGTTAAAATAATAACAAATTTACCTGTAAAATAAATCCTAACCTAAGTTATAATTAAACCTAACACTACCCTATCAATAAAATAATTAAATAAACTACCTACAATTACCTACAATTAACCTAACACTACACTATCAATAAATTAATTAAACACAATTCCTACAAATAAATACAATTAAATAAACTAGCTAAAGTACAAAAAATAAAAAAGAACTAAGTTACAGAAAATAAAAAAATATTTACAAACATAAGAAAAATATTACAACAATTTTAAACTAATTACACCTACTCTAAGCCCCCTAATAAAATAACAAAGCCCCCCAAAATAAAAAATTCCCTACCCTATTCTAAATTAAAAAAGTTACAAGCTCTTTTACCTTACCAGCCCTGAACAGGGCCCTTTGCGGGGCATGCCCCAAGAATTTCAGCTCTTTTGCCTGTAAAAAAAAACATACAATACCCCCCCCCAACATTACAACCCACCACCCACATACCCCTAATCTAACCCAAACCCCCCTTAAATAAACCTAACACTAAGCCCCTGAAGATCTTCCTACCTTGTCTTCACCATCCAGGTATCACCGATCCGTCCTGGCTCCAAGATCTTCATCCAACCCAAGCGGGGGTTGGCGATCCATAATCCGGTCCAGAAGAGGCTCCAAAGTCTTCCTCCTATCCGGCAAGAAGAGGACATCCGGACCGGCAAACATCTTCTCCAAGCGGCATCTTCGATCTTCTTCCATCCGGAGCGAAGCGGCAGGATCCTGAAGACCTCCAGCGCGGAACATCCATCCGGACCGACGACTGAACGACGAATGACTGTTCCTTTAAGGGACGTCATCCAAGATGGCGTCCCTCGAATTCCGATTGGCTGATAGGATTCTATCAGCCAATCGGAATTAAGGTAGGAATTTTCTGATTGGCTGATGGAATCAGCCAATCAGAATCTAGTTCAATCCGATTGGCTGATCCAATCAGCCAATCAGATTGAGCTCGCATTCTATTGACGTCCCTTAAAGGAACAGTCATTCGTCGTTCAGTCGTCGGTCCGGATGGATGTTCCGCGCTGGAGGTCTTCAGGATCCTGCCGCTTCGCTCCGGATGGAAGAAGATCGAAGATGCCGCTTGGAGAAGATGTTTGCCGGTCCGGATGTCCTCTTCTTGCCGGATAGGAGGAAGACTTTGGAGCATCTTCTGGACCGGATTATGGATCGCCAACCCCCGCTTGGGTTGGATGAAGATCTTGGAGCCAGGACGGATCGGTGATACCTGGATGGTGAAGACAAGGTAGGAAGATCTTCAGGGGCTTAGTGTTAGGTTTATTTAAGGGGGGTTTGGGTTAGATTAGGGGTATGTGGGTGGTGGGTTGTAATGTTGGGGGGGGGGTATTGTATGTTTTTTTTTACAGGCAAAAGAGCTGAAATTCTTGGGGCATGCCCCGCAAAGGGCCCTGTTCAGGGCTGGTAAGGTAACAGAGCTTGTAACTTTTTTAATTTAGAATAGGGTAGGGAATTTTTTATTTTGGGGGGCTTTGTTATTTTATTAGGGGGCTTAGAGTAGGTGTAATTAGTTTAAAATTGTAATATTTTTCTTATGTTTGTAAATATTTTTTTATTTTCTGTAACTTAGTTCTTTTTTATTTTTTGTACTTTAGCTAGTTTATTTAATTGTATTTATTTGTAGGAATTGTGTTTAATTAATTTATTGATAGTGTAGTGTTAGGTTAATTGTAGGTAATTGTAGGTAGTTTATTTAATTATTTTATTGATAGGGTAGTGTTAGGTTTAATTATAACTTAGGTTAGGATTTATTTTACAGGTAAATTTGTTATTATTTTAACTAGGTAACTATTAAATAGTTCTTAACTATTTAATAGCTATTTTACCTGGTTAAAATAATAACAAAGTTGCCTGTAAAATAAATATTAATCCTAAAATAGCTATAATATAATTATAATTTATATTGTAGCTATATTAGGATTTATTTTACAGGTAAGTATTTAGCTTTAAATAGGAATAATTTATTTAATAAGAGTTAATTTATTTCGTTAGATAAAAATTATATTTAACTTAGGGGGGTGTTAGTGTTAGGGTTAGACTTAGCTTTAGGGGTTAATACATTTATTAGAATAGCGGTGAGCTCCGGTCGGCAGATTAGGGGTTAATAATTGAAGTTAGGTGTCGGCGATGTTAGGGAGGGCAGATTAGGGGTTAATACTATTTATGATAGGGTTAGTGAGGCGGATTAGGGGTTAATACATTTATTATAGTAGCGCTCAGGTCCGCTCGGCAGATTAGGAGTTAATAAGTGTAGGCAGGTGTCGGCGACGTTGAGGGGGGCAGATTAGGGGTTAATAAATATCATATAGGGGTCGGCGATGTTAGGGCAGCAGATTAGGGGTACATAGGGATAACGTAGGTGGCGGCGATTTGCGGTCGGAAGATTAGGGGTTAATTATTTTAAGTAGCTGGCGGCGACGTTGTGGGGGGCAAGTTAGGGGTTAATAAATGTAATACAGGGGTCGGCGGGGTTAGGGGCAGCAGATTAGGGGTACATAAGTATAACGTAGGTGGTGGTCGGCAGATTAGGGGTTCAAAATTTTAATCGAGTGGCGGCGGTGTGGGGGGACCTCGGTTTAGGGGTACATAGGTAGTTTATGGGTGTTAGTGTACTTTAGGGTACAGTAGTTAAGAGCTTTATAAACCGGCGTTAGCCCAGAAAGCTCTTAACTCCTGCTATTTTCAGGCGGCTGGAATCTTGTCGTTAGAGCTCTAACGCTCACTTCAGAAACGACTCTAAATACCAGCGTTAGAAAGATCCCATTGAAAATATAGGCTACGCAAATGGCGTAGGGGGATCTGCGGTATGGAAAAGTCGCGGCTGAAAAGTGAGCGTTAGACCCTTTAATCACTGACTCCAAATACCAGCGGGCGGCCAAAACCAGCGTTAGGAGCCTCTAACGCTGGTTTTGACGGCTACCGCCGAACTCCAAATCTAGGCCTATAACTGTTGATTGCCAATAGCTTGTAAATGTGTGTTATATTCTGAGATCAGACGTTGTGCTATGTTAGTGAAACAAGTCAGTTAAACGTTAATCTAGCCCCCGCTATAGAAGGGGCTTAAGCAGACAGAATCTATTACACTGAATAGCTGTGCTAAAGTTAACTGTGCAAGCAAGGACTTTATAATTACAGATAGAGTAACAACCAAACCCCCAAATAAAAGCCTAACTAAAAAAAAAATAAGCTCCCCATTGCCCTGAAAAGGGCATTTGGATGAACATTGCCCTTAAAAGGGCATTTAGCTCTATTGCTGCCGAAAGCCCTAACCTAAAAAATAAACCCAGCCAATACACCCTTAAAAAATCCTAACACCAACCCCCGAAGAATCACTTACCGGGAGAAGTCTTCATCCAAGCGGCAAGATGTCCTCAACGAAGTTGGCAGAAGTGGTCCTCCAGACGGGCAGAAGTCTTCACCCAGACGGCATCTTCTATCTTCATCCTTCCGGCGGGTCCATCTTCAAGACATCCAACGCTAATTAGCTAATTTAATTTAATTGTATTTAATGTAGGTATTTTATTTAATTGTAATGTAGTGTTAGGTGTTAGTGTAACTTAGGTTAGGTTTTATTTTACAGGTAACTTTGTATTTATTTTAGCTAGGTAGTTAACCCTAATAGTTAATAACTATTTAATAACTATTCTACCTAGTTAAAATAAATACAAACTTGCCTGTAAAATAAAAATAAACCCTAAGCTAGATACAATGGCCTCTATTTATAAAGCTGTCTACTTACCTGCATTCGACGGCCCCAATACGCTCGCCTAAGATCACCTAATATCGCCGCCGCGGACCTGAATACGTTCGCCAAATTTATCAAGAAAGCTGTCAAAAAGCCGCGCACCAAGTAAGGTGCGATGAGCAGCAGACTGTTGTTAACTAACAGTCATCGATCTCGCTGGTCTTCGGCTTATTCGCAGCTTTCTTGCTATACTGTCACTAAGCACCCACACTATACTATACAGTTTTACCCCCTAAACTGCCGCTCCCGGAGCCCCCCGCAACTAAATAAACTTATTAACCCCTAAACCGCTACTCCCTGACCCTGCCGCAACCATAATAAATATATTAACCCTTAAACCGCTGCTCCTGGACCCTGCCGCCACCTACATAAAGCTATTAACCCCTATCCTGCCGCTCCTGGACCCCAGCGCCACCTACATAAAGTTAGTAACCCCTATCCTGCCGATCCTGAACCCCGCCGCAACTACATAAAATGTTTAACCCCTAAACCGCCGCACCCGGAGCCCGCCGCAACTAAATAAAATGTTTAACCCCTAAACCGCCGCTCCCGGAGCCTGTCGCCACCTACATTATATATATTAACCCCTATTCTGCCCCCCTACACCACCGCCACTATAATAAAGTTATTAACCCATAATCCTAAATCTAACCCTAATCCTAACACCCCCTAACTTAAATATAATTTAAATACATCTAAATAAATATTACTATTAACTTAATTATTCCTATTTAAAACTAAATACTTACCTGTAAAATAAATCCTAAGATAGCTACAATATAATTAATAATTACATTGTAGCTATTTTAGGATTTATTTTTATTTTACAGGCAACTTTGTATTTATTTAAACTAGTTAAAATAAATACAAAATTAACTGTAAAATAAAACCTAACCTAAGTTAAAATTACACCTAACACTACACTATCATTAAAATAATTACATAAATTAACTACAATTAAATAAAACTAATTACAATTAAATAAAATTAACTAAAGTACAAAAAAAATCAAACACTAAATTACAGAAAATAAAAAAAATTACAAGAATTTTAAACTAATTGCACCTAATCTAATCCCCTTTATAAAATAAAAAAGCCCCCCAAAATAATAAAAATCCCAACCCTATACTAAATTACAAAAAGCCC
Source organism: Bombina bombina (assembly GCF_027579735.1). Classification (NCBI taxonomy): domain Eukaryota; kingdom Metazoa; phylum Chordata; class Amphibia; order Anura; family Bombinatoridae; genus Bombina; species Bombina bombina. Next base: position 147,890,392 of record NC_069505.1, on the reverse strand, counting down.
TTAAAAGGGCCTTTTGCGGGGCATTGCCCCAAAGTAATCAGCTCTTTTACCTGTAAAAAAAAATACAATACCCCCCAACATTAAAACCCACCACCCACACACCCAACCCTACTCTTAAACCCACCCAATCCCCCCTTAATAAAACCTAACACTACCCCCTTGAAGATCACCCTACCTTGAGCCGTCTTCACCCAGCCGGGCACAAGTGGACCTCCAGAGGGGAAGAAGTCTTCATCTGATCCGGGCAGAAGAGGACATCCGGACTGGCAGAAGTCTTCATCCAGGCGGCATCTTCTATCTCTTCCATCCGGAGGGGAGCGGGTCCACCTTCAATCCATCCGACGCAGAGCAACCTCTTCCATTGACGTCCTAACGAAGAATGAAGGTTCCTTTAAAAGACGTCATCCAAGATGGCATCCCTTGAATTACGATTGGCTGATAGGATTCTATCAGCCAATCCGAATTAAAGTAGGAAAAATCCTATTGGCTGATCCAATCAGCCAATAGGATTGAGCTTGTATTCTATTGGCTGATTGGATCAGCCAATAGGATTGAACTTCAATCCTATTGGCTGATTGGATCAGCCAATAGGATTTTTCCTACCTTAATTCCGATTGGCTGATAGAATCCTATCAGACAATCGGAATTCAAGGGATGCCATCTTGGAACCTTCATTCTTCGTTAGGACGTCGATGGAAGAGGAGGCTCCGCGTCAGATAGATTGAAGATGGACCCGCTCCGCTCCAGATGGATGAAGATAGAAGATGCCACCTGGATGTCCTCTTCTGCCCGGATCGTATGAAGACTTCTTCCACTCTGGAGGTCCACTTGTGCCCGGCTGGGTGAAGACGGCTCAAGGTAGGGTGATCTTCAGGGAGTTAGTGTTAGGTTTTTTAAGGGGGGTTTGGGTGGGTTTTAGAGTAGGGTTGGGTGTGTTTAATGTTGGGGGGGTTGTATTTCTTTTTTTACAGGTAAAAGCTGATTACTTTGGGGCAATGCCCCGCAAAAGGCCCTTTTAAGGGCTATTTGTAATTTAGTATAGGGTAGAGATTTTTATTATTTTGGTTTTATTTTATTAGGGGGCTTAGATTAGGTGTAATTAGTTTAAAATTCTTGTAATTTGTTTTTATTTTCTGTAATTTAGTGGGGATTTTTTTTACTTTAGTTAATTTAATTGTATGTAATTGTAGTTAGTTTAGGTAATTAATTTAATGATAGTGTAGTGTTAGGTGTAATTGTAACTTAGGCTAGGGTTTATTTTACAGGTAAATTTGTATTTATTTTAGCTAGGTAGTTATTAAATAGTTAATAACTATTTAATATTTATTGTACCTAGTTAAAATAAATACAAAGTTGCCTGTAAAATAAAAATAAATCCTAAAATAGCTACAATGTAATTATTAATTATATTGTAGCTATCTTAGGGTTTATTTTACAGGTAAGTATTTAGTTTTAAATAGGAATAGTTTAGTTAATTATAGTAAATTTATTTAAATTTATTTAAATATTATTTGTTAGGGGGGTGTTAGGGTTAGACTTAGGTTTAGGGGTTAATAAAATATTAATATAGTGGCGGCGGTGTAGGGGGGCAGATTATGGGTTAATAAACATAATGTAGGTGGCGGCAGTGTTGGGGCTGCAGATTAGGGGTTAATAAATATAATGTAGGTGGCGGCGATGTAGGGGGGGCAGATTAGGGGGTTAATATATATAATGTGGGTGGCGGCGGTGTAGGGGGGCAGATTAGGGGTTAATAAATATAATGTAGGTGGCGGTGGTGTGGGGGGGCAGATTAGGGGTTAATAAATATAATGTAGGTGGCGATGGGCTCCGGTTGCGGCGGTTTAGGGGTTAATAAATTTATTTAGTTGTGGCGGGGTCCGGGAGCTGCGGTTTAGGGGTTATTAAGTTTATTTAGTTGCGGCAGGCTCCGGGAGCGGCGGTTTAGGGGTTAATAAGTATAATGTAGGTGGCAGCGGTGTAGGGGGACAGATTAGGGGTGTTTAGACTAAGGGTACATGTTAGGGTGTTAGGTGTAAACATTTCCCATAGGAATCAATGGGATATCGGGCAGCAGCGAACATAAGCTTTCTCTGCTGTCAGACTCCCATTGATTCCTATGGCATCCGTCGACTCCAGGGCGGCAGATTGAAAACCAGGTACGCTGGGCCGGAAAAGTGAACCTGATAGTTCTTTGATAACTAGCAAAAGTAGTCAGATTGTGCCGAACTTGCGTTCGGAACATCTGTAGTGACGTAAGCATCGATCTGTGTCGGACATAGTCCCGCGGATCGTATGTTACGTCACTAAATTCTACTTTTGCTGGTCTCTAGCCTTTGATAACTAAGGCGAATCAGGCTCGCCACAAATACGCTGCGGAATTCCAGCGTATTTGCGGTTGACAGCTTGATAAATAGAGGCCAAAGTAACTATTAGTTATTTTGTAGCTAGCTTAGGGTTTATTTTACAGGTAAGTATTTACTTTTAAATAGAAATTATTTAGTTAATGATAGTAATTTTATTTAGATTTATTTAAGATTTAGGGAAGAATAGGGGTTAATAAGTATAATGTAGGTGGTGGCGATGTTAGGGGTGGCAGATTAGGGGTTAATATTATTTAACTAGTGTTTGCGAGGCGGGAGTGTGGCGGTTTAGGGGTTAATATATTTATTATAGTGGTCGGTGATGTCCGGAGCGGCAGATCAAGGGTTAAAAATGTTATTATAGTGTTTGTGATGCGGGAGGGCCTCGGTTTAGGGGTTAATAGGTAGTTTATGGGTGTTAGTGTACTTTTTAGCACTTTAGTTATGAGTTTTATGCTACGGCGTTGTAGTTTAAAACTCATAACTACTGACTTTAAAATGCGTTAGGAATTGTAACGGGGTAGGGTGTACCGCTCACTTTTTGGCCTCCCAGGACAAACTCGTAACAATACACCAGCGCTATGGAAGTCCCATAGAAAAAAAGGGTTTACAAACTTTACTTAAGTCGGTTTGCGATAAGGCCAAAAAAGTGTGCGGTGCCCCTAAACCTGCAAGACTCGTAATATCAGCTTACTGCAAAACTCGTAATCTAGCCGTTAGTTTGCTAAAACAGTATGCACCCTGAGTGGCACTGCAAATGAACAGGCATGGAAGTTATTCTAGCTTTTGTTCTGTCTCAGCTGAGTGTGTCTCTCTATTTTCTTTTTTATTAATCTAATAACTAAGCCTTCTAACCTAACAACCCCTAAGTTAACCCTTATTAAAATACACTAACATAAAATAACAAAATAATATCTACCTTAAAAATTAATTAAAAATTACCAAAAATAAAAATAACAAATTACTTTAAAAAAACTAACATTACCCAAAATAAAAAATCCTAACATTACATTAAAATAAAAAGATTACAAAAAATATAAAAAGCTAACATTACAGAAAATAACAAAGTAAATTATCCAAAATAAAAAAAAAGTTATTTGTAATCTTATACTCCCTTAAAAACAAAAAAGCCACCCCAAAATAAAAAACCCTAATCTAACAAAAAAACAACAATAGCCCTTAAAAGAGCCTTTTGTAGGGCATTGCCCAAAGTTTAGCAGCTCTTTTTCTAAAAAAAAATACAAAGTTACAACCACCCAACGCCCCAAAATAAAAAACACCTAACTAAAAAAACTAATCTACCCATTGCCCCTAAAAAAGTATTTGTTTGGGCTTTGCCCTTAAAAGGGCAATCAGCTCTTTTACTGCCCATAAAAAATATTATTATTATTATTATCGGTTATTTGTAGAGCGCCAGCAGATTCCACAGCGCTATAAACATAGGCGATATAAAAAAAAAAACAACAAAAAAAAAAACACTAACCCCAAAATAGGTACTCACCATTGATAAGGTCCGGCGATCCATCTTCTTCCAGGTAGCAAAAGGTCTTCATCCAGGCGACTCCATCTTCACCCATCGTGGATCTTCTTTCTCCTTATCCAGAGGCACAGAGCAGTCGTCAGATGTGCCTGATCAGCCATAAGCAGCTCTCATCCTATTGGCTGATTTGATGGAAGAAGACATTTTGCCGCCTGGAAGAAGATGGATCGCTGGACTTAATTAATGGTGAGTACCTAATTTTGGGGTGTTGGGTGTTATTTTTTTTTTTTTTTTGTGGGGGCATTTTTGTTTTTTAGATTAGGGCTTTTTTATGGGCAGTAAAAGAGCTGATTGCCTTTTTAAGCGCAATGCCCATACAAATGTCCCTTTAGGGTTAATTGGTAGTTTGTTTGTTTTTTTTGTTAGCTGTTTTTTATTTTGGGGGCATTGGGTGGGTGGGGGGTTGTAATTTTAGGGGGTACTTTGTATTTTTTTTAGAAAAAGAGCTGTTAAACTTAGGGCAACACCCTACAAAATGCCCTTTTAAGAGCTATTGGTAGTTTATTGTTAGATTTGGGTTTTTGTTTTTATTTTGGGATGGCTATTTTGTTTTTAAGGGGGTATTAGATTAGGAATAACATTTTTATTTTGGATAATTAAGTTTGTTATTTTCTGTAATGTTATCTTATTTATATTTTGTAATCTTAGTTTTTTTATTTTACTGTAATGTTAGTTTTTTTTTATTTTACTGTAATGTTAGTTTTTTTTATTTTAATGTAATGTTAGGATTTTTTATTTTAATGTAATGTTAGGGTTTTTTATTTTAATGTAAAATTAGGATTTTTTTATTTTGGGTTATGTTATGTTTTTTTAAGTAATTTATTTTTGGTTTGGTATTTTAGGTGCACAAAGAAACACCCAGGGATCAGTTTTCACACCTGGAATAAAATGAATTCCAGAGAAGAGAGCATTTTCATTGGGCTTCATTTATCCCAGATGTCATATGTAGTGGAAATGTAAAAAAAATATCCAATCCTACTTATATTAATTTAAAAAGAAAACCATTATACATTTGACACCACCGTCCTGATCTGCCATGCTAGGGTTGTCCTTGATATTCAGATCTGCCATACTAGGGTTGTCCTTAAAGGGATACTAAACCCAAATTTGTTCTTTCATGATTCAGATAGAGCAGGAAAAAAATGATAATAGGAGTAGATTAGAAAGTTGCTTAAAATTGCATGCTCTATCTGAATCATGAAAGAAAAACATTTGGGATTAGTGCCCCTTTAATCCTTGTAGTGAAAGTCTGCAGACTCCATAGGGACATTGATTTGATTGCACAATTGGATGGATTTTCTGTTCAGCTTGAACCATTGAACAATATCCCTATCAATCAAGGCATCTAGTTTACTTCATATTTGGAACACTCTTGGCAATCTCCTGAAACTTTCTCATCTCTTGACAGCAACCATTTCCTTAAGTTTCTATCCGCTGCAGTATATTGGTTGTAAAGATTTTCATCTAGAATTCCATCTTGCAACAATCAGCACTCAGTCAATAGCACTTGTAGAACTGATGTAGCCTGTTTAGAATGACAACTGTTTACACATTCGAGTGTGTCTATTATTTATTTGTTTTTCACCACTTCAGTGATGACAAATGAATAAAAAAATAAGGTTTTTTTTGTATTACATTTATTCATTAAAGGGACAGTAAACACCAGAATTGTTGTTGTTTAAAAAGGTAGATAATCCCTTTATTACCCATTCCCCAATTTTGCATAACCAACACAGTTATAATAATATACTTTTTACCTCTGTGATTACCTTGTATCTATGCCTCTGCAAACTGCCCCCTTATTTCAGTTCTTTTGACAGACTTGCATTTTTAGCCAATCAGTGCTGACTCCTAGGAGCTTCACGTGCCTGAGCTCAATGATATCTATATGAAACATAGGAACTAAAGCCCTCTAGTGGTGAAAAACTGTCAAAATGCTTTCAGGGGGTCCATCCGATAAAAATCGTCGCCCGCAAAAGCCGGCGACGCCAATATTTGCGCGGGTTGGTATCACATATACGGCGTAACCTAGAAGTTACACGCGTATATTTCTGCCGTCGCCCGTAGTTTTTTGGGCTATAGGCAGGTATACCAAACCCGCGCAGTTTGGTATCCAATATGCAGCGTAAGGACTTACGTGGCGAAAATGGAGAAAACTTACTCCATTTTCACCTCGCCACAAAAAGCAGCCGTAAGAAGCCTTACGCTGACTATTGGAGCCCCGTAACTTCCTAAACTGGCTGCTAAAATAAACCTAACACCTAACGCATGCGCAATGTCTATCTCCCTGTCAACCGCGATCTTCTAAAATAAACCTAACACCTAACGCATGGGCAATGTCTATCTCCCTGTCAACCGCGATCTGCTAAAATAAACCTAACACCTAACGCATGCGCAATGTCTATCTCCCTGTCAACCGCGATCTGCTAAAATAAACCTAACACCTAACGCATGCGCAATGTCTATCTACCTGTCAACCGCGATCCCCCCCCCCGAAATCCCTAATAAAGTTATTAACCCCTAAACCGCCGCTCCCAGACCCCGCCGCCATCTACATAAACTAACTAACCCCCTACTGTGAGCCCCTAAAACCGCCGCCATCTACCTTATCTATCCCCTAATTAGAACCCCTTACACCGCTGTCATCTACCTTATCTATCCCCTAATCTGACCCCTTACACCGCTGCCACCTATATAAAAATTATTAACCCCTAATCTAATCCCCCTATACCGCTGCCAGCTATATTAACATTATTAACCCCTAATGTAAGCCACTTACACCGCCGCCATCTCTATTAAAATGATTAATCCCTTATTTAATCTACCTACCCCGCCGCCAGCTATATTATCTATATTAACCCTAAATATATTATAGTTAATATAGGTATTACATTATATATATTAACTATATTAACCCTAATTATATTAGGGTTAATATAGTTAATATAGTTACTATAGTATTTATATTAACTATATTAACTCTATCTAACCCCAACACCCCTAACTAAATTTATATTAAATTAATCTAATTCATTTATAAACTAAAATATTCCTATTTAAATCTAAATACTTACCTATAAAATAAACCCTAAGATAGCTACAATATAATTAATAATTACATTGTAGCTATGTTAGGGTTAATATTTATTTTACAGGTAAATTGTTCATTATTTTAACTAGGTATAATAGCTATTAAATAGTTATGAACTATTTAATATCTACCTAGTTAAAATAATTACCCAATTACCTGTAAAATAAATCCTAACCTAAGTTACAAATACACCTACACTATCAATAAATTTAATAAACTACAAACATCTATCTAAAAATACAATTAAATTAACTAAACTACAAAAAAAAAAAAAACACTAAATTACAAAAAATAAAAAAAAGATTACAAGATTTTTAAGCTAATTACACCTATTCTAAGCCCCCTAATAAAATAATAAACCCCCAAAATAAAAAAAATTCCCTGCCCTATTCTAAATTAAACAAATTTCAAAGCTCTTTACCTTACCAGCCCTTAAAAGGGCCTTTTGTGGGGCATGCCCCAAAGAATTCAGCTCTTTTGCATACAAATACAATACCCCCCCCCCATTACAACCCACCACCCACATACCCCTATTCTAAAACCACCCAAACCCCCCTTAAAAAAGCCTAACACTACCCCCCTGAAGATCTCCCTACCTTGTCTTCACCACACCGGGCCGAACTCCTAATCCGATCCGGGCGATGTCTTCCTCCAAGCGGCAAAGAAGAATTTTCTCTCATGATTCAGCTGTTTTAACTGCTGAATTTTATTTTAACATAGATAGCCCCATACAGGGGAGAAGAAAAATTGAGAGAAAAGAGAAACAAAACAAAGCAAAAAAACCAAAAAAAAAAAAAAAAACACAAAGAGAAGGGTTCCCCCTGTCTGACTCCCCCTGCTCCACGGAGAACTATTGCGATTCCATTTCTGTGTCATCCATGATTACCTCTTTGTCTCTATCTCATAATTGTTACCAGACACCTAAGAGTACTAATTCAGAGTTCCTAAACAGGAAGATTATGTCATCTATTTCAGTCTGCGTCAAGGATTTAATAAATGTTGACCATTTGCAAAAAAAATTTTTAATATCGGATTCTTTGTCTAGATTGGTGTCCCTCTGCTCTAACAAGCATTGTTTTTTTAAGCAATTTTTAATCTCTGGTATAGATGGTGTTGTTCTTGATTTCCAGTTTTTAAAAATAAGATAGAAGAAAAGAAGAGTTATTGGGATAGCGCTAAACAGCTGCGAGTCCTATAGAGTAAAATAGGTGTATGTGATCTCAGATAGATTTATATCTGAATGTGAGGGTGTCCCTATTTTGGGTTCTCAAATTTTGAGATAACTATTTTGATATATTATATAAGGATCCCCGGTTTAGCTTGATCATATAACTGAGATAGTAAAATAATTCCTATATTTTTAGGGTTGTGTGATAGTCTTATGTCCTATGATTTTTTATATATCTCATAGATATTTTTGTAGGATATGACGTAGAATATGACGTAAAAAAGAGGAGCATAGATTTGAAAATATAGGTATTTTATTCCTATCGTGAATTAGTTAACAATAAAAGCTAACACATAGATGCCGGCATCTAGATTTAAAACATCATTAAAACAATTTTTTGTTTAAAATTTATACTTGTTATATTCTATCAGTATTACTGCTGGTTTCAAACTGTAGTCGTGGTTTAAAGAAAGCGGCTCTAGTTTGGAACATTGAATACAAAACAAATGGTTACTTTTCCTTAGCATACATGTATCGTATGTTATGTTTTGTTACAATTATAATTTTCCGGTACAAATGTAGTTTTTCAGTGTACTAGCTAGATACGTGTTAGTCCCACGTATTTTTACACGGACATTGATATTCCAGGTCTACGGTGGTTGTCACAATTGTAAATGGTAATTTGCAGATTTATCTGTCATATATGTGTTTATAGGCAGAGTGTCTCTTATTATAAAAACCTTAGTATATTGTCCATATTCTGGATTTCTTCAGTTAAAGTTGTGACCGGCCGGTCTTTTGGTGAAGTGATTCCGTGTGTTCTCCCTTGCTTTCTTTCTTTGGTTTGAATCCGGGTCCTTCAGGTTTTTTTTCAGATCTAATTGTTGGATTTCTCCTCGTGTCTGTATAACCCTTAAGCTAGGTGATTGAGGCTGGAACGGTTACTGGATCCTGGGACAGGAATTATACATATGGAGTCTGTCCCTGGAAAGTGGGATATGGCTCAATGTACCTGTACATATCCCACTTTCCAGGGACAGACTCCATATGTATAATTCCTGTCCCAATAACTCTTCTTTTCTTCTATATTTAATCTAGGTGATAGTGTTTTGAGGTTACATCACCTTCCGGGATTAGCTAAGAGTCCGAGTGTAGAATCTTTGTATTACCCTTACCTCCTATATTTTAAAAATAAGATACCTGGTTGCTAAAATAGATAGAAACACCACTTTATCATTTAAATGTTGTGAGTTATGCTCCATAGTACCAAATATAATCTTTAGTTGTGTTAAATTTGAGATAGGAATTTTTAACGTTTTACTGAGCCAATACTCTAACTTCCCCCATAGACGTCTTATTTTAGGGCATTCCCAAATCATATGTATTATATCAGCTGCAGGGAGCCAGCATTTTGGACATTTATTAAAGCTTAAGTTGTAAATTTTACTACCTTTTTTAGGAGTGAAATATGCGTTGTGTATAAGTTTAAGATGCATCTCCCGCCAAGTGGCTGATAATGTGACTTGGGCAACTTTCTGTATTGATGCTTGAATCAACTTAGTGTCTATGTTGTAGTGAGGCATCAGCTGGTTCCACAGTACAGAGATCTTGTCTAGTTCCGCTTCCCTTTTACTGAAATTAATCAACTTATAACACAGAGAGATAGACCTGTATCCGTTCTTAAAAAGTATAAGCCAATTTTCTAGTTTACCCAGAGTCCAACTCCAGGCTCTTTCCTTCATAAGTTCTGTGACAAAATGTCTACTTTGCAGATATGCAAAAAATTCCTTATTGCTTATTTCGAAGTCTTTTTTTTAATTCATCAAAAAATGTAATACTCTTTCTCTCTTTGTCATTTTTTAAATACTACAGAGCTTATCCCTGCAGGGAATTTTGGATTACCCTGCAAAGGAAGATATTGAGAGACTTTGCAATTTAGGGACAACATACATTTTTTAAACAACTTTCCAATTCATGTCTATTGTCAATTTTGCTTAATTGTCTTGGTGTCCTTTGTTGAAGCAGCAGCAATGCACTGCTGAGAGCTAGCTGAATACATTGGTTAGCCAATAACAAGAGGCAGATATGTGCACCCACCAATCAGCAGCTTGCTCCTACCTATGCATATTTTTAATCAAAGGATATCAAGAGAATAAAGCTAATTTGATAATAGAAGTACATTAGAAAGTTGTGTAAATTGTATGCGCTTTCTGAATCATGAAATAAACATTTTGGGTTTAATGTCCCTTCAATGTGTTCCAAATGATTTGTTATACCTGCTGCAGAGTATTAAATATATGGTAAATTGTTGCTTCATGTTTATTTTTGATTATTAAGTAGCTGGTTTTGCCAATTAAAACCATAACCTATTTCTTTCAAGGACACACCATTTTAAATGGGCTGAGCCTATAGGAAAAGCAGTTCTGTTCATGTTGTCCTCCTCAATACACACAGCTTAAAGGGATAGGAAAGTCAAAATTAAAATTGCATGGGGGGGGCGGAGCCAACAGCTGAAGGAGCAGGACGTGTCTATACAGGGCTCCTGCTGCTGGATCAAATAACTTATCTTTATAAACAAGTAAAGGACTTTTGAACAACTTTATCTCTCATTAACTGAGTCCCAGAATACTGAGCAATCATTTTGGGTTACTGAGCTGAAGCATTGAATACTACAGCGGCACAAAGATTGCTGGGCCTGGTGTAAACGTTACATGGAGCAGGCCGCCATCTTAGAGAACGCACCGTAACTTCGCCAGAGGATCTCTTAATGCACATTACCTTAGACCTAATATGGAAGGGCAAATTATTTCCTCACTGCAGGGCTTGATACGCTCTTTAGATGCCCACCACTACGCACTCATTGAGGAGCTGAGGGCTGCTATGGACCTGAAGTGGATTATGCCGATAGCAAGTGAGCCCGAGCGTTGCGCATCAGACATACTGTCATGGGGTGTAGACAGATGCCAAGACCTACGGGAGGTGAGCGCTGTATCTAAACAAGTTCCTGAGCCCCATATGACAAACCTAAAGGACTACTACGAGGGGCAGAGCTCCACTACATTAGAGGCTCTGCGGTCTGGTGCGCTGCCTCTTCAGAGCCGAGCATTGCAGACTAGTGTTATGGCGGCAGAGTTACATTCTGGTCTACCTGAGTGGCAGTTCAGGCAGCTTAGTCCCATGCAGCTCTCCATGCTTCTGAACTTAAGCAGAGATGTTGACATCCCGGCGAGCGATCTTAAACTGACCTGGGCTTCTAACGTCTGTGGCCATATAGCTCAGCGTGATTCAAAAGTAACATGTTGCTACTGGGTCCTGCTAATTCATGACAAGCTTTGTAAACTAACATCCCACGTTCTGCGGCAGCATATCTATCAACTATCCCAACTCTCTCTGCCACCTACTCTTAGATCTGCACAGCTGCATAGAAGAGGTATAGGTTAACCCTTGAGACACTGTTAATCCTGCAAAACAGGGTACATGGTTGCCTATCTAATGTAGATTCAGGCTCTTTCAGTGTGGCTCCTGTGTGTGACCTGGACTGTTTCTTGAATCTGCCTGTTTGTTTTGCAGCTTTGATTGAACTAGTGGCTGTTCACCGAATCAAAGGTCATTTCCAGCTCACTCTTGGTTATGTGAATTTTCTGTTGGACCTCAAGTGAGTCCTGTGCTGCTGCACACTCTATGTTTTCAACTTTCCTCCTTATCAGGAACGCTGTGGAGCTGACTGAGCTTATTTAAAGGAACAGACACTGACTCTATGTTCATACCCATGCAGTGTAATATTCTCTTGGTGAAACTTATGTAATACCATGTAAACTAGGACTGTAATCTAGCCTTAAATAAGGGGATTTATCTTGATGAAGGTGTTTAGCCTGATGTTTAGCTATCCTCTCTTCACCTATTTTGAGCTGATAGTGCAGCCCTATTTTGTATTACTATGTATAATAGTTTTATTTACAGCACCTACACCACATATGAGAAAGCTGAATCTTTTCCTACTCTTCCCAGTCAATGCAGCTAGTTCCTTAACTATATTGCTGTACCCGACATTTCTTGCAGGAGGGCCCTAAATAATGCTATAGGAAATAAAATTGCCCTTATACTATAGTTAGATACTTTAGACAGTTCATAGCTAGTTAATAGGGCTGAGTTATGAATGACCCTAGTTGCTACCTATGTTATTCTGTGTTTGTGCATGATTGTAGCTGCTAATCCATATAGCTTACGTTAATGTTAAAAATGCTTTCCCTCGCTCTCATTGCGCATGTGTATAATAGATTGTTATGTGTAGTCTTAGCTAACTAATCTTACTCCGTAGAGCTCGGTTTAGATAACCTATATATACAAGAGGGGAAAAGTGCTTTAGCTGCTATACAGGAATACGCCCTATCTGAGTGGGATTAGGCAGGAATTAAGCCTTTTATGTCTATACTAATGCTAGTAAGTCTTGGTTTTATATATGTGGCCACTAGTCTCATGCACTACATTTTAACCAGATGATTTAACCCTGGCTATCTAGAGCGGTACTACCTTGGCGACTAGCTTTAAATGTGCGCATCTACTTATTTTATCCAAATGTTCCGCCTATGCAGCCGCATAATATGGGTATGATATATGTAAATACAACACATCCCATTCCCCCTACAATATGTGTCTATTGTGCACAGTTTCCTTTATATATAGAATGTTCTGTGTAGCTTCATAGTGTCATATTTATATGATACTTAGCTGCCTCAAACATTACACATAGGCCAGCTACTGTAGATGTACATTTTGCAATTTAGTCTGCGCATGCTTATATAATAACTAGACCCAAGTTGATTAATAGTTCTTACCCCAATCCAGAATACATAACCTCTGTGAAAGCACACCTCTACGATTGCAGAGAACCTAACTATTTATCTTCCATTATGGATCACCCTCAACTATCTCTGATCTCAATACTGTTACTTGGATAGGTATCATTACTATTTTCCTAAAGTTTTTTATGTCTCATCCCTATGATACTAATTTGAGAGTGACCATAGTGTTTGACTTCTGAGTAGCTGCGTGATGTTTGGGTCCTATTGCTTATATTTAGGTTCCTGGATTATGTGGAAGGTATAGTTATGCTTACTCAACAATGTTCAAAGATTCTGTTATGTGTCATACTTACCAAAGGGCAGTGATTTTAAAGCAATATGTAATTAACATTATTTTGAGTTTACATAGCTTTTTTTTATGCCTATGACACTGAGATCTGTTATTTAAAATATATACATCATAGGTACTGCCTACACTGCCCATACCCTGTTACTGTCGAGCCCTCTCCTTCCTTTCCCGCCGGTACTGGTTGTCTGCGGGTCATACCCCTTCTCCTTTTTCCCGCATCGTCTATAGTTGACATTCCCCCAGGAGAGGAGCTCGCACAGAAACCCATTATATCCCATACATGCTAATACACCTCCCCTCCCACATAACCCTCTTGAGACCTACCCTTAGCTATATTATTGATTGCCCCCCATCTAGGCATATAAATTACTATACCCTGAGCAACTTCTGCCTACAACCCCGGCATACTAATTGGTTCCGCCCCCCCATTCCCCCTTACTCTACTCTGAGCGGCTCTTGCCCGCTGCTTCCCCCCTACCCCATAAAAATATAGAGCTATCTCCTCCCTAGCCCTAACCTGAGTTGATTAGATACCTTAATATTTTTCCTACATAGCTGGGAGGGGACCATTACGGTTCATTTTACACTTCTCTTACTCTATAATAAAACTGAAGTCTTATTGTGAATTAGCCCACGTTGTATAGTAACACTTGAGATATGTGAATGTGTTATGTCGCTAACTATACTGCGTATATATTGATGTATAAATGTTTTGGGGCTTACCCCATATTCTGTATCTTTTTATGACTTCAATAAAAATTATTTAAAAAAAAAAAATTAAAATTGCATGATTTTGACAGAGCATGTAATTGTAAGACAGTTAAAATTAACTTGTATTTTCAATTGTACTTTGTTCTCTCTGTATCATAGTTGAAAAACAATATGCACATATCCTACACTAGTGACAGCTGCTGCTAATTGGTGCCTGCACACATTTCTCTTTTGTGATTGGCTGACTCAATGTGTTCATCTTGCTGCGAGTAGTGCAATGTTGTTCCTTCAGCAAAGGATAACAAGAGAACATAGCAAATTTGATAATGAAAGTAAATTGGAAAATTGTTAAAAAAAATCCAACTCATGAAAGAAAAGGTGGGGTTTCCTGTCCCTTCAATAGTAAGTAATTGAAATGCTAATTACAACCAGGACCAGCGCTTGTATAAGGCGAAACAGGCAGTTGCCTTAGGGCGCCTCCAACAGGGGGTGGCAAGAGCAGATAATCGGGATGTGGATCCCCTGGCGCCGTGTGAGTGAAAATGTTTCCAATGTGGCTGCCTGTAGTTTGCACACATCGTTAAGCTGCGCCTTCATCTTCCAAGCTATGTGTGTGTGGGGGAGTGTCCAGTCTGAGCGTGAAATTGGGAGGTGGATGTCTGGCGCTGCGTGACTGAGTGATGCCTGGACAGGTACTTGACTTCTGAAGTGAAGAGGTAGGAGGGCAGGGGTCTGGGGGCCTAAAAATCAGAGAGGTCATAAGAACTGCATGTGACATGAAAGTGCGTCAGTTACACAGAAGGGGCCGACGGCAGCACTGATATAATCTAGTGGCAACTTCAAATTGGCAAGTGATAGTAAAGTGGCATTGGCAATTACCCACAGGCGGCTCAAGTGTTGAGACAGAGCCGAGGAGGACGGTGAGTAACAAGTACACTGTCTGACAGCCACATTTGTAACCCCACTATTTAATTAAAGGACCAGTCAACACAGTAGATTTGCATAATCAACAAATGCAAGATAACAAGATAATGCAATAGCACTGTCTGAACTTCAAATAAATAGTAGATTTTTTTTTCTGACAATTTTAAAAATGATGTCTATTTCCACTCCCCCTGTACCATGTGACAGCCATCAGCCAATCACAAATGCATACACATACCATGTGACAGCCATCAGCCAATCACAAATGCATATACGCTTAATCTTGCACATGCTCAGTAGGAGCTGGTGACTCAAAAAGTTTAAATATATAAAGACTGTGCACTTTTTTATTGGAAGTGAATCGGAAAGTTGTTTAACCCCTTAATGACCACTGCACTTTTCCATGTTCTGTCCGTTTGGGACCAAGGCTATTTTTACATTTTTGCGGTGTTTGTGTTTAGCTGTAATTTTCCTCTTACTCCTCATTTACTGTACCCACACATATTATATACCATTTTTCCTTGCCATTAAATGGAATTTCTAAAGATACCATTATTTTCATATCTTATCATTTACTATAAAACAAATATATAAAATATGAGGAAAAAATTGAAAAAAAACACACTTTTTCTAAATTTGACCCCCAAAATCTTTTTACACATCTACAACCACCAAAAAACACCCATGTCAAATAGTTTCTAAATTTTGTCCTGAGTTTAGAAATACCCAATGTTTACATGTTCTTTGCTTTTTTTTTGCAAGTTATAGGGCCATAAATACAAGTAGCACTTTGCTATTTCCAAACCACTTTATTTCAAAATTAGCGCTAGTTACATTGGGACACTGATATCTGTCAGGAATCCCTGAATATCCCTTGACATGTATATTATTATTTTTAGAAGACATCCCAAAGTATTGATCTAGGCCCATTTTGGTATATTTCATGCCATCATTTCACCGCCAAATGCGATCAAATTAATAAAAACGTTACATTTTTCACAATTTTAGGTATCTCACTGAAATTATTTACAAACAGCTTGTGCAATTATGGCACAAATGGTTGTAAATGCTTCTCTGGGATCCCCTTTGTTCAGAAATAGCAGACATATATGACTTTGGCGTTGCTTTTTGGTAATTAGAAGACCGCTAAATGCCGCTGCGCATCACATGTGTATTATGGCTAGCAGTGAAGGGGTTAATTAGGGAGCTTGTAGGGTTAATTTTAGCTTTAGTGTAGTGTAGTAGACAACCCAAAGTATTGATCTAGGCCCATTTTGGTATATTTCATGCCACCATTTCACCGCCAAATGCGATCAAATAAAAAAAATTGTTCACTTTTTCACAAACTTTTTCACAAGCTTTAGGTTTCTCAATGAAATTATTTACAAACAGCTTGTGCAATTATGGCACAAATGGTTGTAAATTCTTCTCTGGGATCCCCTTTGTTCAGAAATAGACATATATGGTTTTGGCGTTGCTTTTAGGTTATTAGAAGGCCGCTAAATGCCGCTATGCATCACAC
Source organism: Bombina bombina (assembly GCF_027579735.1). Lineage (NCBI taxonomy): Eukaryota > Metazoa > Chordata > Amphibia > Anura > Bombinatoridae > Bombina > Bombina bombina. The sequence continues at coordinate 147,873,922 of NC_069505.1, read as the reverse complement.
ATGTATTATGGCCAGCAGTGAAGGGGTTAATTAGGTAGCTTGTAGGGAGCTTGCATGGTTAATTTTAGCTTTAGTGTAGAGATCAGCCTCCCACCTGACACATCACACCCCCTGATCCCTCCCAAACAGCTCTCTTCCATCCCCACCCCACAATCGCCTCCGTCATCTTAAGTACTGGCAGAAAGTCTGCCAGTACTAAAATAAAAGCTATCTTGTAATTTTTGTAATTTTTTTTAGCATATTTACATATGCTTCTGTGCACGATCCCCCTTAGCACCCAACCTCCCTGATCCCCCCCCAAACAGCTCTCTAACCCTCCCCCTCTAACTTATTAGGATCCATCTTGGGTACTGGCAGCTGTCTGCCAGTACCCAGTTTACAAAAAAAGTATTTTATTTTTATTTTTTTATTTTTTTCTGTAGTGTAGCTTCCCCCCTCAAAAGATCAACCCCCCACCCCCGCCCAGATCCTTTAGAAACTTTATATTTTTATTTAACACCCCCGTCTCTCCCACTTTGCTGCCATACATTTTCGTAGCATACCGGTTCCCACCACTCCCTCCCCGTGCACGCCCACTGCCATCTGTGTGCGCCCCCGATCCTGCCCCTTCTCAGAATCAGAACCCATCGATGGCCACCCACCCGTCTCCCACTTCGGCTCCCACCCACCAACGATTGCGGCCATCGATGGCCAGTGCAGAGAGGGCCACAGAGTGGCTCTCTCTGCACCGGAGGGGTAAAAAAGGTTATTGCAGGATGCCTCAATATCGAGGCATCACTGCAATAACCGGAAAGCGGCTGGAAGCTATCAGGGTCACTTCCACCACTTTCCAAGACCAACGACGTACAGGGTACGTCCTCAGGCGTTAACTGTATTTTTCTGGAGGACGTACCCTGCACGTCGTCGGTCATTAAGGGGTTAAAATGCATGCACTATCTGAATAATTTTAAGAATAAAGTTTAATTTTGACTTGAGTGTCCCTTTGAAGACACAGCAGACTCATTTCACTTTAATTTAAATATATTGGCCTTTTTTATTAGAACTGACTGTGTATATTATATGTCAACAGTTGATTGGGTGAAGCGCTGAATCTATCCTCCTCAGCCTAACTAAATTCACTACCCCCTTCCTGGATAGTATGAAAATCCAATATGATAAATAATATATATAGTTGGCGCTTACAGCAGATATGTATAAAACTCTATATATATCAACCTTTAACCAATTCTATTGTAACCGTGTATAATAATTCCAAAAATTATTTTAGCACTGCAATCTAATAAAAAAGATTGAAATATAATCAAATATACTTCCAAACCCAATTCTATATGTATCAACCTAAAAAAATCTATTATAGCCGTGTATATTAAAAATTTATTTTGACACTGCAATCCAATAAAGAAAACTGAAATATAAGAAAATAAAATATACATTCACTTCCAACTATAGTTGTTCATTCAAACACTCACACTTCCATATATTCTATACAATGAAAATAACAATGTTAAATTCCTTTAAAAATCTTAATACAAATAATAGTATCCGATTTCTCAAAGTTCAAAAGTATTTCATGCTTGGTTTAAAAACGTCTCATGCTTGATTAGAGATTGGAATAATCCCCTGGTGTTTTGTATCCTTTTAAATAAAAATGTGGGTATATAACTTTAAGAAAGTTACCAACAGTAACCCGTTACTCCGGGGCTGATTGTCTCTGCAGGTGAAAAGACTTACCTACAAATCCTTCCGCTCTAAGCGCCAACTATATATATTATTTATCATATGTGTATATTATATTCATAGGGGCTGGCAGACTTTGTCCTGGGGGGCCTATTGAGGTGTACTTAGACTTCTGTTGTTTTTTGCAGGGGTTAAAGTGATGGTAAAGTTTCAACGTTTTGTGTGCTTATCTAGGTAGTCTATATGTTTATGAACAAAGTCGCTAAGTTTGTTTTGCTTTTTCTTATAATTTCTAAATAATAAATGACTAATCTAAAAAATCTGTGTTACTGTACCTTGCTCCTCCCCCGTTGTACTTCCTTCTCTAATATATGTATAATGTAGAGAGCGGTCCCACCTGCTCTCTACGTCAGCATCTAGACTCGCTCCCAAGACAGTAAGATGTGCGCATGCGCAAGTCTAATCTCTCCGTCAGAATGTAAACAATGAAGCACGCTATTCATTGTTTACTATTGCGCTAGAGAGCTGTGTTGCTATTGTTGCGCTGCGATTGTGATCCCCTTGACCAAACGAGCATTCAAAATAAAGTATTAGATGGGATGCCATAGTATGATCGACGCGCATGCATTACACGGGAGCGCGCTTTCACTTTGCAAGGCAGAAAAATAGCAGGCGCTATAAAGTAGGCGGAATAGCTAAAGTCCTGGCCGCCTAATGGCCAGGATTTCAACTGGAGGAAAAAGAAAACGTCACAGAAGAAAAAACTATGACACTGAGCCGGGTGGAATACGGGACACTAGGAATCAAATGTTAAAACTGTAAGAACTTTAATGTAATTGATAAAAAAAAAAAATGATGAATGAAAGTAATAATTTTTTTCCCTAAAGCTAGCAAATGCCGGTTTGACTGCTCTGCAACTTTACCTTCACTTTAAAGTAAACACATCATTATATGGAAGCATTTGTAAGAGAATACATAAGAATACAATAATAAAATGTTCTAATAACAAAGAATTTGTGAGGGAATACAATGCACTTTGCTATTAGAGCATTTTAATATGGTATTGTTATGTATTCTCTCACAAATGCTTCCATGTAATGATGTGTTTACTTTAACCCCTGCAAAAAGATGGAAAAAAAAACCTCAGTGTCCAAACAACTATTCACCTGGAAACTGCTTGGCTGATTGAATTTGCGTTTAAGTTACTGGAAAAAAACATATCAACAGTTATCAAAAATGAACCAACTTTACCACAGTTTTGGAACTGCCAAGTTACACCAACCTCCTAAACAAGTAACTGAAGCTCAAGCAATAGTGCAACAATAAAATGTTCTATTTTTTTTTTTTTTTTTTGTAATTTTATATTTATTTTAGTAGGCATCATTTAAATAGTAATTTAGGTACTAATAATGAAAGTGTTTGCCATTGGTATGTAGAATATATGTTTGCTTTTTTGGGAGGGAGATTGAGGGGGAGGGGTGTCAAAATGCACCTTTGCCTGTGTAGACAAATATCCTTGCACCTGCCCTGATTACAATGGGGTTAATGAGCAAGATAAGTTATTTCAAATACTACAATTTCTGTCTACCACCTCAGTGAGGTTAAATAGAGCTATTGTCTACTGTTTACATTGCTTTCCTACAGAGTATATATCAGTATTCCTAATTTCAGTGTGGGTGGTAGTTTGAACGGGCAACAACAGATATCTCAAATAAATAACTAAAGGTAAAGTCGTAATTTACAAACAATTTAATACACTCCAGCAAGCTAAATGGATCATTGGAAACACAAAGGGAGATCTTTTTACAGAACAAAGCCCCTTTAATGCATGAAATAACATTTAAAGAACAGAAAACAATTTGACGTTTTAATATAAAATGTTTTACTATGTGTAGTAAAATATATAAATGTAGTTTAGCTATAAACATTTTGGATTTCCTAATTCACATAACTGGGAATGCACCCTGCATATTTTTCAAGGATAACCCAGCTACATATATTTCCCTAATTGTTTTAAGCAGATACAACTGGCAAAACAATGCAGCTAATATTAGCATAATAACCATAGCTTGTCCTCTCAAGAAGCAAGCCCAGATTGGCTACTCTAAATAAGGCAAGTGGGTGGAGCTTGGATTTTTAGAAAACAATTGCAGCAATCAAGATGTTCATTTTTTAAAAAAATATTTAGACTTGGCTCATATGTTATTTTATAACAAGACAACAGAAATATCTTGTAAATACAAAGTGTTTATGGTCTCTTTGTATATTTCACTCATACATGATCAGGTATCATTTCAGACTCACAAAATATAACTTTCTTTCTATAAAGATTAATTTCTATTAAATATGAACATGGATTTGGATGCATATTTTGACTTTAACATGTTGCTATTTAGAGCAATACAGTATTTTCTGGCAGACAAGGGGTTAAATATAGTGGGAGTGAAAAAGCAGGGAAGCAAGGGATGCTTTGAGATCAATTAAAATGCCAGGCTTTTTCTCTGCCAGTCTCCAAAGCATCTGTGCATGATTCAACATAAATTTATGGAATTAAATATGAGGCAGCAAAGTAAACATTGTCATGCTTGGGTGAGCACTGATTCCAAATGAAGGGATAGAATGACAGGGCGAGAAGGCGCTAGATCCTAATAATGCTGCACTCTGGGCTGCAAAAGGTTTGTGTCCGGGTTTCAAAGCTATCTTATTTTTTATGCTAGAAGTTGAATCCATGTTTTTGTTTTTTATTTGGCTTTAAAATATAGTAAATAACATTTATTTTTTAAAGGGTAATGAAATATTTTGATATTATTATACAAAGTATAATTATATGTTAAAAAACACTTATTTTGCCCACTTTTCCTGTAATTTTAAATTGTGAGTTTTCCAATGTACCCCAAGGGCTGGAAGTGTGTATTTGAGACTTCACATGCTTAAAGGGACAGTCTACTCCAAAAATGTTATTGTTTAAAAAGATAGATCCCTTTATTATCCATTCCCCAGTTTTGCATAACCAACACTCTTATACTAATACATTGTTTAAAATTGCATGCCCTGTTCTGAATCATAAAATTTTAATTTTGACTTGACTGTCCCTTTAACGATGCTACATTCTACAAACTGATTGGTTGACTATTCAAGAAAAAAATATATTTGTCCCTATTGGTCTCAGCAAAAGAGATAAGATAGGAAGCTTTTACAACAGTACTACAAACCGATGCAAATTCAGTAGCAATTACTTTGAATTTGAAATGAGCAGGAGAATATTTTCTGGCAAATTTCAAAGTTAATCCAATTTTTACTCCCCCTGTATAATGTGACAGCCATCAGCCAATCACAAAATGTATATACTTATATACAGTGCATTTTGCACATGCTCAGTAGGACCCGGAGCATCAGAAATTGTGTATATAAAAATATATTGCATGTGTTGATAAATTGTATGTTTTATCTAAATCATGAAACTTTAATGATGATTTTAGTGGGTCTTTAAAATATCATTAAATAGAAAATAATTGCATAATTAACAAATGCATAATACAAAAAAAAAAAAAGTAGTAACACTCTGAATTTCAGAAGAGTAGTATATTTTTTTTCTGCCAAATTTCAAAGTTACTGCCATTTTCCTGGCTCTCTATATAGTGTGGCAGCCATCAGCCAATTACAAACAAATACACGTATACTGTGAACTTTTGCACATGCAAAGAAGGAGTTGGTGCCTCATAAAGTGTGCATATAAAAAGATTGTGCAGATGATAATGAACATAAACTGGATTTTTTTTTTAAATTGCATGCTCTATCTGAATATTTTAACTTGTGTGCCTTTAACTGATTTGCTAGATTTTACTAGACAACAACAAATTTTATTTTTCAGAGCTGTTTCTCTGATTAGCTGATCTTAGTTTTAAATAAAGAAAAACCTAGGTAAACATAATTAAACTTTTCATTTTATCACCTTTGCCTTAGGGATAGAGGAAAATATATGTTGAGTAACATGCCCCTTTAATATAATATGGCCAAATACATAGATCCATCATAAGGAATGACTAACCTGCAGTGATTTCCTAATATCATCTCTTGTTTTGCACGTCTCATCTGCTGTAATCTTTACATAGGATTTTATTGACTCATATGCTTAGCTAATTCCTGCACATTTTTAATAATATAGAACAGTTTCTTCTTTCTTTCCCCCATCAGTTTAATTTTAATTATGTATGGCCAAGTATCACCATTATTACATTTAGTGGTAGAACAAATGTTCACCTTGACATTCGTTCTGCCGTCAAATGTTTCAATAGAATGAATGCTAAGATTTTATTATCAAATATAGTCATATATTAGTTTTGGAATGTTCAGATGTTCTATAAATGGAAAGTTAAATTTCAAAAAGAAAATGTGATATTTAGTTTTAAAAATGTTAAATTAGTTTTATATGAATAATTACAACCATAGTTTAATATTGTTAATTATATTGCCCAAATGCATTTCCAATCCATCCTTCTTCAAAATATAAAAATATTACTTTAATCCACTCTTTCATAGAACAATAATTATATCACAGATTGCTAAAAGTGGTCCATTTATCCTTTTGTGTTCAAAGCTGAAAAATAAAATTACAGAAAGAGCTTATAATTTATTAATTAGCAGCTGTGTCCTGTTTGCTAATGTGAAGACATTAGCTGTATGTAATTAAACAGATTACTCAAATGCAATACAACATTTCTCTTGCTGTGGAGTTAATGAGTAATGTGATTAAGATCTACAGTGTTATCTTGTTCATGACATATGCTTGGCCCTCTTTAGTTCTGTAGAATAATGTATAAAGTATGCTATTTCATAATGTGTAGATTGTAATATATTTAAGAGATATTTTTAAGAACACGTGTTGTGCATTAAAAAGTCATTTTTTTAAAGGGTCAATAAACCACCTTGTAATTAAAAGATTTTTCTGCATTCTTACTTTAAATTACCATAATGATTGAGTTTTAACATCTTGCTTGCTGCAATCAATTATTTTCAATACCCAAATTCCACTTACATTTTGTCTTATTTGGAGGAGCCAATAAGGACTTGTTAACTGAGTAGATAAGCTTAACCCCATCCATTATGTTAGGAAAATCATATATATATATATATATATATATATATATATATATATATATATATATATATATATATATATATATATATATATATAAAAAATAGAATATTGCTACACATCCACTTCTATATTATCAAAACATTTTAAATATTGCAAAAAATCACCTAAGCTCATATTTTAAAATTGGGATCTTAGTCACACAATATGGCCATATTTTGCTTAAGCCAGTCACCAACTTACAAGGTGTCCCAATTTTGACTGGTACTAACACTGCAATGTGATGCCTTTCTGGGCTATAACATTTCTGCTTCAACTATGCATTTAAGAATGAGCCTGCCTGGCTTTATACACACTTCCAATGTCCTTTAATGAGAGCACCTGAGCAACTGGGGGGTGGGGTTCTAGAAACCATGAAGATGGTTAGTCTTCCTTTGAATACAAATACAAATGTTTCTGCATACCTTACAAGTTGTAAGGTGTGCAGAAACATTTGTATATATATATATATATATATATATATATATATATATATATATATATATATTTAGCAGGGTTAAGCCTAACACGTTCTGTTCTGTTTTTCTCCTTTGAACGTGTATCATACAGCATTGGAGAGTGCTGTCCGGACTAACAAAAACACAAGCAGATATCGCTAGGACCCGTAGGGGCTCTGGGCCAGTCCTACCACTACAACTGCCAAGACCAGTGACATCCTACATTTGTCCAGTGAATGACAAGCAAGGAACGGAGGTGAGACAACCTTGACTTGCTTTTCCCTGTTTGCAGAATACAGAACGCTTACGGAGCAACAAAAAAGGTGTCACTGCGAGCGTCAGGTAAAGTTGTGCAACAGTTTTTTCATTTGCATTTATCATTTTTAATTTTTTTAATTTAATGTTATAAAATAAAACATTATATTAATTGTAATACCAAATATGTAGCATATTTGCTGACATGCAGGGGCTGTGGAAAAAAGTATGTAGGTCATACGACCAGATGTCTTAATGACCGATTTTTTGAGCATTTACGAGCAATCGATGATCCAGAATCAACTACACCCATAGCCCAGCATTTCCACAAATTTCATGCATCCAATAGCTCTTTACTGCAAGTACAAGGCATTGAACATGTACCTAGACATGCCAGAGGGGGTAATATAATTAGATCATTAAAACAACAGGAAGTTTTTTGGATCTTTACTTTAGGAACTAGGATCCCTGTATGCCTAAACAGCGAATGGGATGTAAAATTATTTGTTGATTAAAGTCATGCATGATATGCTATTTGTTAACCTTATGGGAAGTAACATTTTTATTTGGATTTAAGCTCTACACAATTTGTTAATTGTTAACTGTTATCCCGAATAGGTAAAATTTCAGTCTGAAATATGGTAATAATGTAAATAATGTCTATTCCAACTTTGTATTCCTCCTTTCTCTTTTTTGGTTCCATTGAATAATAATGTATTTGTATAACATAAGATGTGTACAAGATAGTTCTCATTCAAATTAATTATGTGCATATATATGTTTTTTATACAGTAAACTGCAATTATTAACTAATTAATAGACTAAAGTAGTCAGATATGAAAATAGTATTATTTATTGTACATTTTTGCACATATTATTTAGATAACAAACAGTAGCCATTATTAGGATAAGGTATTCTATTCATATATATCTGAGAAATTGTATTTGATTAATTAAAGGGTTAATTCTGATATTACATAGGGGGTGTGTCTTTTGCCCTATATAAGCATGTATGGTAGATCCCAATCCTATAGGTCATTGAGGAAGTTACGTTATTACAGACAAAACATGTTTGACCTGATTACTTCCACTACCTTCTGATTTGACACATTGCTGCTGTTTTTATGAACTATACTATGGAATAAAGAATACTATTTTGCTTTTACACATTTGGAGTTTGGTGTGTCCATACCTTTGAGTCATGCTTAAAACCATCATGAATAATTTCAAGCAACTGTAAAAGCTGAATAGAAGCTATAGAATCATGATGCTTTATCAACCAGGCAGAGAAAACATCCCAAATTCTGTTATAAATTTTTAAAGTAGACCCTTTGCTGGCTTGTAACAGAGTTTTAATAACAGTAGATTAAATATTCATCTGTCATAATTGGGAGATTTCAGCAACCGTGCTGTCTACTTGGTCTACTGAGGATTTGAATAACATACTGGACCCTGCCATAGCATGAGACTGGAAGAGGCCTGCAAGGCCAAAAAGGAATAATATAAATTGGACATGTGCATTTGTTTAGTTATGAATGCATATTCGTTAACAAAACATGGATATTTGTCTTGTTTTAACAAGATGAATATCCAAATGAATGCAGCATGAAATTTAAAGAAGATTAAGGAACAATGCTGAATTAATTCGTATTTCAAATATTCGGTGCCCGTGCTGTTTGGTATTTTTCTCATTTTAAACTTAACAAATACCGACCATTCGTAAAATATTTACATTGTTTTCGTTAAATGAATTTACATGTTCCAATGCTACAGGATAAATAGTTCACCTGTAGCTACTAAAATACTTACATAAGCACGCTAGAGAGCTGTGCCAACCCTCTCTAAGTGTAGCCACCAATAAGTAAGCGCTATCCAAGGTGCTGAACCTAAAATGGACTGACTTCTAAGCTTTACATTCCTGCTTTTAAATAAAGATAGCAAGAGAACGAAGAACAATTGATAACATTAATTTAGAATGTTGGTGTAATGATCTGTTTCCAAATATAGGAAGTCGATAATCTAGGATGAATGGAGAGTGACTTACAGAGGTCTTTCCAAAAATTGGAAGTGAACTGGGATCCACAGTCTGTGATGATAGAGTGTGGTATCCCATGTAATCGTACAACATGTTTGAGGAAGGCTTTAGCTGTAGTGATTTCATAGCTATAAAATGAGCTAACTTGGTTAGGTGATCAACAACCACCATAATGGTATTGTGATTCTGAGAAGAAAGAAGCTCAACAATGAAATCCATAGAAATAACACTCCATGGGGTATCAGGAATAGACAAAGGTGTAAGATAACCAATGGGTTTCTTTTTCTCTGTTTTTGTATCTTGCGCAGATATCACAGGAGGATACATAATTCTGAATGGTCTCCCCCATGTGTGGCAACCAAAAGTCTCGTTGTAAGAGTTCTTTAGTTTTAAAGATTCCTTGATGGCCAGATAAAGGAATATCATGGTAATGATTGAGAAGTCTCTGTCTAAGAGTCTGAGGAACATATAGCTTGTTATGAAAGGTATACAGACCAGTTGGTTCCTTTATCAACTGTGTAGGTATGACATCAGTTGTTAAAGCTGCAAGAATGTCGAGCTCCAAAGTACTCAGAGCTGCTATAATCTTGTGACTAGGTATAATTTGTGAGGAACAGTCACTTAGAAGTTTGTCATCATATTGTCGGGATAGGGCATCTGCCTTACCATTGAGCTTACCTGGTCTATATGTTATATGAAAATTAAATCTGTCAAGGAACAAAGACCATCTTACTTGACGAGAGGATAAAGTCTTATTCTGTTTCAAGTATTGAAGGTTTTTGTGGTCTGTGAATATTAAGAAAGGTTTGTTAACTCCCTCTAATATATGTCTCCACACCTCTAAAGCACATTTTATTGCTAGAAGTTCTTTATCACCCACAGAGTAATGTACCTCAGCTGGTAAAAGGGTTCTTGAAAAATAGGCTATGGGATGGGTGTTATGTTGGTCGTTAATTCTTTGAGATAGAACCGCTCCTATGCCGGTGTCAGAGGCATCAACCTCCACAATGAACTGACACGAATGGTCTGGTAAACTTAGGATTGGGGCTGTGGTGAAACAGATCTTCAAATAACTAAAAGCTTGATCTGCTTCAGGAGTCCAGTGAAATTTAAAGTTTCTCTTAGTTAAAGATGTAAGGGGTTTTACTTTCATAGAATTTTTTTAAATAAATTTACGATAAAAATTGGCGAAACCCAAGAATCGCTAAAGAGATCTTAAGGTAGTGGGTCTAGGCCAATTCTTAATAGCTAGTAATTTTTCTGGGTCCATCTGTACCTTATCGGGTGTTATGATATACCCTAAGAATGTTATCCTTTGTACATGAAATTGACACTTTTCAGCTTTTGCAAACAGTCTGTGGTCACGTAATCGTGTCAGCACCCATCTCACATGTTTTATGTGTTCCTCTGTTGTTTTAGAGTAAATTAGTTTGTCATCCAGATAAATTATGACACATACATCTGTTAAATCTTTAAAAATCTCATTAATCAAATGCTGGAAGGTGGCAGAAGCGTTACAGAGCCCAAAAAGCATCACTCGGTATTCAAAAAGACCGTATCCGGTTTGAAATGCAGTTTTCCACTCATCCCCATCCTTGATACGTATTAAATTATAGGCGCCCTTTAAGTCAAGTTTAGTGCAGATGGTAGCACCGTTTAAGCGTTCAAGGAGTTCAGGGATGAGTGGCAAAGGATATCGATTCTTTACTGTAACTGCATTGAGGGCTCTGTAATCAATGATGGGTCTTAGGGATTTATCTTTATTAGTCACAAATAATAATCCTGCTGCAGCAGGAGATGTAGATGGGACTATAAAACCTTTCCGAATATTATCGTCTAAGTAATCTCGCAGGTACTGTAGCTCTTTCTGCGAGAGAGGATAAACTTTCCCAAAAGGAACCTTAGCCCCTGGGATTAAATCTATGGGGCAATCAAAGGTTCTATGGGGAGGAAGAACCTCAGCCTCCTTTAAATCAAACACATCTAGTAAATCTTGATAGTGAATAGGGATCTCTGGGTCTACAATGCCCAAAATCTGATGTGGAAAACAAGTAGAAGAACAATAAGGAGAATTAAATGTGACAGTGGGTGTAACCCAATCTATGCTAGGGTTGTGTTTGGTTAATCAAGTGTGCCCATCAGAAGTAGTGATTAATAGAGGTACTGTGTGTTGTGTTATGGGACCCTTATGTATCAGAGAACCATCAATTACTCTTATGAACACAGAATTTTGCTTAGTCACACACTGTATTTTATTAAGCTCAACATATGTAGCATCAATAAAGCAGTCAGAAGCCCCAGAGTCTACTATAGCCTCAGTCTTGATTTGCTGTCGGTCCCACTGCAAAGAGAGAGAGAGTGTCAATGACTTTTGTCTTATGTGTGAAGTAGTACAACTAATATTTAATAGCTTACCCTTTTTCTGTCGATGTAAAATGGGACAGGATACTACTGTATGTTCTTTACTAGAGCAGTACAGACAGAAGTTTGCTAGGCGTCGTCTGGTTTTTTCCTCAGGAGTCAGAGGACCTTTAATTACTCCTATTTCCATGGGTGTATGAGGGTTATGTATCTTTTCTGTAGGGGTTACTGGTAATCTTTTGAGTGGTGTGTCTGACGTGTACCTTTCTAACCTTCTTTCTCTTATTCTGCGGTCTAGTGTTGTTGCTAGTTTTATTAGGCCGTGTAAGGTGTCAGGCATCTCCAATCTAGAGATCTCATCTTTTAAAGCTTCATTTAAGCCTAATCGGAATTGATTATGAAGTCCTCCACAGGCCTCTTTCCTTGTTTAAGAGCTCTAAATTTAGTTTCTGCCTGAATTTGAGTGTTGCAATCTTCATAAATTGCACTCATAGCTGCAAAAAACTGGTCTAAGGAATCCAAAATAGGGTTATTGGACTAAAAAAATCGATTTGCCCATGACCTTGGCTCACCTGTGAGATATGAGATTGTAGTGCAGACTTTTATTTTGTCAGTACAGTAGGTCTTATGTTTCATTGTATATAACAGCAAACAAGCATTTTTAAAGTCCCTGAAATCACTCCTTTTCCCAGAGAATAAAGCTGGGGGGTTAATCTGAGGCTCTGGAGTTTCTGGGGTTCTTGTTACAGTCAATTCTTTAGACATACATACACCAGAAGCTTAGCACCTGTCACGTGTCCTTATGTAGCCAAGTCCAAACTTAAACCCCACTGCTTTGTGACATTAGTAAATTATACCCTTCAAGAAATTCAGTTCACACATTTCAAACTTCACTTTTGGGTTAAAACACTCACATTCGCCCGGAACTCATCCCCCTCTTATAGACAAACCTGGTATTCACCTGTGGTCTGCCTTGGAGACTCCACTATCGCGGAAGCCCGGCTCGTCCTTACTCGGCGTTCTGTGTTTCTCTGTTACCCCTTCATGTGTGTGCTCGTTGACGTTCAGGGCGTGCTTCTGTCACAATACCTGAAGTGGGGCGTGTTGGAAATCGCTGCCGTCTGTGCACTCTAGTGATTACTCAGGTAATTCTCAAATAGCGAAAAAAGGCACCTTCACGGTTATGCGATTTAAAAGGTCTTTTGTTTATTTCTTGAACAGCAGACAAATAGTTCTTAAATTCAGTTCAGGATGGAAAGTTTGGGTTATTCCCAGTGACCCACTGACGCATTTCGGCTCGCTGGCCGTAATCGTAGTGTGGTCTGTATAGCCTCTTTCGGCTCTTTTTAAATCTGTAGGCTTTTGCCTATTGGTTAAAACCAAAAATCTAAGACTTTAGTATCAATTTATGTGACCCCTTATTTTAGGTAAATTCATTTTTTGATATCTATTGTCCTATTGAATTTAATCCTTGTGGCAACCTCGTTTTTAGTCAGTGTATCCACAAGGATTAAATTCAGAATACGATCTGATTAACTTCTGGCAATAGTCTGTGTGTCCAAAAACAAAGAACATTTGATTCTGACTGTCTGAGGGATAATGGAAATCGCTCCCTGATCATAAGCCTCAAACCATTAGCTAAATTATGGAGTTGAGGACAATAGATATCAAAAAATGAATTTACCTAAAATAAGGGGTCACATAAATTGATACTAAAGTCTTAGATTATCTGGTAAAGGATACACTACATTATAAGGGTACCATTAATATATGTAAACAAGAAAGGAGTTAACACCAAATCTAAATTAAACAAATAATCATTCTTAGCCTTTTTCCTCCTTCTATTATTATATTGATACAAGAGTATCAATTTAAATATGAATCTAAGAGTATACATAATTATTTTCTGAAATGTGCCAATGTAGTTAATTTTATGAAATCATGTCATATATGAGGATGTTAAGACTATTCATGAATTGATTGTCCAAAGAAAGTTTATGTAATAGTATTTGCATATGAGTATTTAAATGAATTGGAAAGTAATGGGTTAATTCCCAGGTTTTTGGTTTTAACCAATAGGCAAAAGCCTACAGATTTAAAAAGAGCCGAAAGAGGCTATACAGACCACACTACGATTACGGCCAGCGAGCCGAAACGCGTCAGTGGGTCACTGGGAATAACCCAAACTTTCCATCCTGAACTGAATTTAAGAACTATTTGTCTGCTGTTCAAGAAATAAACAAAAGACCTTTTAAATCGCATAACCGTGAAGGTGCCTTTTTTCGCTATTTGAGAATTACAGTCAATTCTTTAACAACATTTCTTAGAGTTGTGTTTTCTGTTTGTAAGTCAGTGAGTGCTCTGGCAAGGTAATCCACCTTATTGTTTAATGTGTGTAACTCTTTTTGTACAGATTGAGGTTCCATTACTGCTGGTTGAAGGCTTGATTATTATGTAATGATCTGTTTCCAAATATCATATAATGGTTAACAGATTATGTGTAGCTGTAAAGTTGGAACACCTAATGTTATGAGTCTGTAACAAAAGGGTCAAAGTAAATACAGCAGCTGCTATAGTAATTGAGTTCCAGCAATAGGAATATATAGTTGTTAATATATATATATAAGTATGAGTGAAAGGAGTTGATATATAGAGATTCCTTAGGAGTTTAGGAATAACTTGCTAAAATAGTGAATACATGTAATTCAATAATAATATAGTTGAGAATGAACATGCAGCACTAAACAGATGAAGCAAGTATATTAGTAGGCTCAGTCAGATGTAAGTAGTTGTGCGGCAGGCAATACAGACAATGCACATAAACAAGCAAGTAGCTGAGGAGAGCAAACAGCAATGCAGGTTGTAGTTAAGTAAGCACAGGCAGATTTGTACTGTAGGTAGTATAGACAATGCACATTAGCAAGCGTGTAGCTGAAGTGAGCAAACAGCAATACAGGTTATATTCAATTATAGAGTACTTGCGTGACCAGTAGATCTAGCGTGAAGCTAGCTAGTAGAAAGCAGAAGGTTCCGGTGAAGTCACTGAGAGAGACGGACATCCAGTATGGAACAAGAGGCTGTGTGTAAGATCTTCAGCGTGTGCCTCCAGCGTGTAGCAAGATGCAGCGTGTGGAGTCCTCAGCGTGAATGGAAACAGGCGGATGAATACGCCAGGTAAGTAGATCCAGATCCTGGATAGAGTAGTGCTGACACGGAGTCTCAGGAGCAATCCAAGGAATCAGCAACAGGTAAGCGTAGGCAAGGAAATACTTCAAGTAGCAAGGATTAAAGATAACAGAGCAGTGTAACAGCTTTCAGGAATTAGGGACTTGACACTTCAGAAAACAGAGTAGAAATAGCGCTACTCAAATCAACAAAATAATCAAGCAAAGAGCTGAAGTGGACATGAGGTTATAAAGCCTATAGGGGCGGAGCTCCAGTTAAAGGGACATTACAGTTGGATGCTCTATCTGAATCATGAAAGAAAAAAAATGGGTTTAGAATCCCTTTAAGGACAGAAAAAATAGCTAATAAAGGATGAAACACAACTCCTTGTTGCAAATAAAGACTCTTTAAACGTTGTCCCATTTTTTTATCCATACCATCTTCATTAGTAGGAAAAAGCATTTTGTTTGACAGTCTAGAAATAGCAGCATCACTTTTAGGTGGGTTAGAAAAGTGAGTATTCGGTGACTTATTTAAGGAAAGACCTTGAATATTTTTTTCTCGCATTCCCAACTGTTTCTCGGTCTTCGAAAGAGTTGGCTAAATAAATTGATTTCATCGATTCAGGCACAAGAAAATTCTCATCAGGCTCTAATTTTGACATAAACCAGTCAGAGGAAGCAAGTGGTTGCTCTTCTTCAATATCCAAAGTCTCTCTATTACACCTAATAAAATGACACAAGATGGCAGAATCAAAGGAGACAGATGCATCGGAATCAGATGTAATTTCCCCATCAGATAGAGATTCAAAGATTTGAAAACATTCTGTAGATTCCTCAGGTGCAGAGGAGTCAGCAAAGCTTCTACCATAAATTTGCCCAATACAAATTCTACATAACTTCTTATCTTGTACAGAGGGAACAAGTAGGTTTAGGTTCATGAATAAAAAATATACATCAGCACTTAAAGCATAAAAAAATATAGTGCATAAATATAAAATTGGTAAATACCTTTTATCCATTTCAGATGTTCCCAGCTGCAATTTGAGTAGTAGCAGACTCCACCCCAGCAAATTTTGTAGAGCAATACACAGTAAATGAGACATAGAAACATGTCATAACTCCCTAGCAATAATAGGTCTTAACAGCCAAATATGCTTTCAACAGATCCACAAGTCTTTGCGGGGTATAGGATTTACACTTGTACGCTCCACTTGTTATCCACCCCTTAGACGGGTAGTAAAGGCATTATCTATCTTTTTAAACAATAAAAAAATCAAGTAGACTGTCCCTTTAACTTCAGCTAGTGGACCAAAAACCTAAACATATAAGTATTTTTGTATAGTATATTCTGGACAGTCTATATGGAAATACTGGGCAGTTTAAAAGGGCATTAAACACATCTTGGTTTTGTTTACAATTTAGTGATATTCCCACAATCCATAGAGGCCAAAAAGCAAACTGCAAACAGCTGGTTTAGACAATTTGCAGCATTCTGAAAACCTAGGTTACAGATTTCTTTTTACAGATTTTTAAGGAGTGTAATACAAAGTATAAGTTTTAAACAAAAGCAAAAGGTGATGTTTTTTGAATTGTATACCTCAGAAATTCTTATTTCAGCCTTTATTTTAGGCAAAGTTTTACTGATTGTATATATAGATAGATATATGTTAGATAGATATACAGATAGATAGATAGACATCTGCTATGTGAAGAACATTGGAATGTGAAATATTCATATTTCATGTCAGGTTAGCGCACTTGGTTATAAGTGATCAGGTTTGTGCATGAGTATGGGTTTTAGTTTTTTTCCACTTTTTGCGCTCCATTGAAGTCTGCATTCTGCTCCAGTATTAATTTATCCAAATGTTAGCGCGGCTGAAAGTTTTTTGATGCACACTATACTTTCAATGGATAGTGCAAAGGTATGTGTTGCGCTCAAGCTAGGACCTGAGTTTTGTATAGCTCAACATATAAAAGCCTACTAGGTAAGGAAATTAGCGTGGCTGTGCTATTGGAGTCAACCTCCAGATGTTAGCGTTCTTGAGTAATTCGCTGGAGCGCTACCATTTTTAAACTTATAATATGAGCACAAGAACTTGGGCCGTGTTATCGCTCAATAGCACTTATATTTTTGTGCTCCACCTGTAATCTAGGCCTATAGGTTAAATGTATTAAAATGCGAATGGACGTGATACGATGTAGCGTATCATGTCTGCCGCACATCGATAAATGGCGACAGCGTAAGCTGTCGGTATTTGTCATTGCACCAACATTTCTTGTGAACTGCTGGTACAATGCCGCCCCCTGCAATGCCGCTAGCAGGGGGTGTCAATCAACCCGATCGTATTCAATCGGGTTGTTTTCTGTCCGCTGCCTCAGAGCAGGCGGACAGGTGAATGGCTTCATAACTTCTGTTTACAGTGAGCCAAACACGGGGCATCAAGCTCCGTACGGAGCTTGATAAATTGACCCCATAGTGTTTAACCACCACGAACCTTGCAGCTTCCAAACAGGGCACATCCAGTGATTGGCATAGTGATACGACTGCTGATCTTAGCTGTATAACTGGCCGTGTCCTGCTTAGCAGTTCCTGAATAGGACTTTACCTCTGTGTTCAACATTTTGTGGGGTTAAACACATAGAGCTAGACTATGAGTGGCGCACTAACAGTTGCACATGAGAAAAAAGAGGGTGTATTGCGACTGTTTGTGCACGTCCGTTTTTTTGCCCGTATTACAAGTTGAAAGTAAACATGATCGCTTGAGCGCAATTGAAGTTAATGCTTGTACAACCTCAGAACTCTTTTTAACTGTTTTGCAAAACAAAAAAGTCTCAGAAAACACATCAAAAATACTTTACAATGTACACTTACACTCTAATAATACCATCTAATAAAAATTCTTTCAAAAGGCAGGCAAAGGGCTTTAACATAGAGATACAATATACATGTCTAAAGATGTATATGTATGTGTGTGTATATATATATATATATATATATATATATATATATATATATATATATATATATATATATATATATATATATTTGTATGTGTGTGTATATATTTGTGTACATATATATTTATGTGTTAAGGAGAGCTACATTCCAATATCTCTGTCCTCTACCTCTCGCCTCACAGTATGCAGATTATCTCTAAGCACAACATATTGTATTTATTTTAACTGTTTCTTCCGACGAGAAGCAATATTTTATAATGGTAAGTATTTAAGCTGCACTGAAGGTTATAATCTTCCATTTAAAATTAATAAGCTGCTAATTATGCTTAAACTGAACACTAACTTAATAATTGTAAATATGCAGTCCTGGATGTGTTCTTTGCTTTCCATATTAGGCTAATTGGATCTTTATGAATTCCTATCTAGGTGATTCATGCACTTGCCAGCCTTTTAATATTGAGTTTGAAAGGACAGAATATATCTGAAAGGATAGTTGATCAAAAGAACATGTTAACCATATGCAGCATTTCTTTAAATTGATGCATCATAGATGTAAAAATCTAACTAGATTATATCACATGAACATCTCTGAATAAAATGGAGCACACTTACATACCTCTGAGACAGGGAGATGGAGGAGAATTAAAGGTAGCCCACCATTGTTTGATACACATAGCTGCAGGTTCTCCGTGTTGTGTGCAATTTTATGGAGTCAAGAGAGTTCTGTTGGCAGTCCCTGGTACCTGGGACATTTGCCCTGATAGGAAAAGCTACGGGAAGGAGAACAGGAATACCTCCCATCCTGTGACATTCCAAGAGTATCCAGGAGAGTTGGGGGGTATCTACTGCAACTGCAACATATCTCAGTACAGACGGACTTAATCCAGAAAAGGAATCATGTGCGTGGCATGTGCAGGCACAGTAACTGTTTTCCTCCTCAGTTCAAGGAAGTTTACTTTAAAATACCGTAAATTCATATTGATCTAAATGGTATCTATTCACAGAGCATTCCCTCCGGTGATGGATCTTAGTTTTAAATAAGGAGAAAAATCTGGTAAATACCACTTAACATTTCCATTCTAAAAGCTGCATAAGGGATAAATAAAGGAGATGATATACTGAGTAATATTTAAACGTGTTAAAATACTTTAGTGTTGTTTAAATAGATATTGAAGCTAAAAGGAATGTTTATGCACAACTCACTGTCGAATAAGTATAATTCACACAGCTTGATTGGTGACTGTGACACTCCTCTCAAACCAAAATAACAAAAAGTATTATTGTTTTACCCCACAAATATTGGTTATTCAAAAATAAACAAAATGTAATTTCCTACATTTTAAATATATTACTTTTAATGCAACGAAAAAAAGCTTAATGCCTTTCCAAATACGATTATAGCTTTTAGGAATATGAAACCCAAACATTTTCTTTTGTGATTTAGACAGAGCATAGCATTTTTAAAAAAGTTTAAACTTTACTTCTATTATCAGATTTGTTTTGTTCCCATGTTATTCTTTGTTGAAGAGATACCTAGGTATGTGTGTGTAGCATTAAATAACAGGAAATAGTGCTGCCATCTAATACTTTTCAAAAGGATAACAATCTTGCAAAACTGCTGCTATATGGGGCCAGATTTCACAAAGTAAGATGGACAGGGGTGTACATCTTCACCAGTCCGCCCAGCTTCGCGTGTAGTGGGCAGCAATACACTGCCCGCATTTATCTTTGCACACTACAGCTAGTGTGCAACGCCACCCCCCTGTTTGTGTGCCAGCAAGGGCTGTCAATATCCCCAGTGGGAAAATTCAGGGATTGACACAAGCCACATAACAGGTGATGAAGTGGGTAAAGATTAGAAGCAGTGGTCTGATGATCGCTGCTTCTTAAATCTCTGCTGCAGGTTTGCTTATTCGAATCTGCAGGCGACTGAGTTCGACCCCTTTATAAATCTGGGCCAAAGTGCTCCAGAAAAGAAATTAGAATTAACAGAAGAAAATTAGAAAGTTGTTTAAAATTGCATGGATTATCTGAATCATGAAAGAAACATTAAAGGGACATTAAACCTATAGTACATATTAGCAATTAAAGGGACACTAAAGTCAGAAAGAATTTCATTTTTATGCTTATGCAGAGAGAGCATACATTTAAAAATAAAAACCCTTTCCAATTTACTTAGATTATCAAACACAGTTTTTGAGGCTCCTACTGAGTATGTGCAAGGGTTCACAGTGTATATATATTTATATGTGTCTGTGATTCACTAATGGATGTCACGTGATACAGGGGCATGGAAATAAAAGGAAATTTTTAAATTCTCCAGAAAAACTCTACTTCTCATTTGTGGTATGTTCTATTGCATTGTCTTTTTATTATGTATTTCCTGATTATGCCATTCTACTGGATACAATGGGCCATTAAAGGGACATGAAACCCAAATTTTTTTCTTTCACGATTTAGAAAGAGCATACAATTATGAACAACTTTCTAATTTACTTCTATTATCTATTTTGCTTCATTCTCTTGATATTCTTTGCTGAAAAGCATATCTAGATATGCTTAGTAGCTGCTGATTGGTAGCTGCACATAGATGCCTCCTGTGATTGGTTTACCGTGTGCATTGCTATTTCTTCATTAATGTATATCTAAAGAATGAAGTAAATTAGGTAATATAAATAAATTGGAATGTTGTTTAAAATTGTATTCTCTACCTTAATCATGAAAGAACATGTTTGGGTATAGTGTCCCTTTAAGCCCTACTTAGCAAAATAAACCTTTTAAAATGATTTAACACTTTGTATGCACAATTTTCAAGGTATTGCAAATGAAGAGCATTTCAGGGATGCACTTCTTGAGCCTATTGGAATGTATATTCTTCTCCTTTGTGGTGTGTGGTCAAGTAGTGATAGGTATAAATAAGCTTGTGCTCTGGCTTATCCAATCACTGCGTAGAATATTGCAGGATCAGGTAACTTTCCCCATACACTGGAAGTACTCCAGCCTCTTTGGAGAAAGGGAAACAAGTACACATTTCAGAAATATTTTACAGCAAACACAGTTAAAATAAATAATGAATGTATATTACAATGCCATTTTCTTTTCCTTAATTAAACATTCAAGTTGAATGTCCCTTTAAATTGTAATGGTATATGATATAATATAAACAGTGACCAATTTATGTCTCACAAATGCTCAATCCACAAGTTTGTACTTAAATAAAACTGAATTTTTAATATTTTCTATACATTTTTAGAGGTTTAAATTTGTCTACAAGGAATACTGCTCTAAAATATGCTAGTAAATTGTATAAACTAATAGTAATTGTTGATCTTTAAAGCAGTGTTTATCTTAATGATTTTTTTTTTTAAATACAATCATCAGATACATCCTGCTATAACTGCAATATACACTGGGACATTTTATAGATATCACCTTTTTAGATTTTCTTGCTATAAAGAGATCTAATTTGTCATGGTGCACTGCATCACTGTCAACTCCTGATGTATAGTAAATGCCATGTATGTGCAGTCCTCCCTATGCACAGTGAAAGACTGTGACTTTATGCACAATGTCAGAAGCATTCGCATTTCTTGCACTGGGTGATTGTGTGTGCATGGCATTTACGTCTGTGCTGGAAAATGATTAGCAATAACAGGGGTGTGGTAGAAAAGAGGGATCAATTTTACATAAGAAACACAAACTATATAATTGTTAAAATACACACACATATGTGTTGCATTTAGATTATAACAGATCCAGCAAAACACTAGATTATGAGTTATAGATTACAGACCAAACATATTTCCTACATACTGTATTGTAATTAGCATGATAGCATGAAAGATAGATACATTGATAGATAGATAGATAGATAGATAGATAGATAGATATATACATATATAAACATTCAAATGATAATTGGCATATAGTACCTTTGATATCTTTTTGCTGGTACATACTACAAAATATTATCAAGGGGATTCCTTTATGTGCAATTTAATTGCAGTGTTAGATTTCAGCACCTGGGACCCAGGGTTTGTCTGGATTCAACTGGAGCTGACATTCAATCTCCCAATTACGAAGAATGAAAATCCAGTATTTGGCGTGTTTTTTTATTTTTTTCCTTGTGTCTTAAACACAGGACACATACAAAGCAGGAAAAGTATTCCCATGTGAAAATGTGCTTAGTATAACCTAGCAATATAAGTATGAGATGGACTACAAATAAAAGAAAAAGAAAAATAGCTATCCAATGAAATATGAATGTTTCTGAACATATTTTTATATTGATTTGTAGTATATGACTAGTTTCATGAAAAATTGCACATTATTATAATGAAAGTGCTTAAAATTGACATTTTATACTAGATTTTTCTTTGCATAAATGTTTTGTAGATGATCCATTTATATAGCCCATCTGGTAATGTTTTTATAAAAATGTATAGTTTTGTTTATTTTTAAAAAACATTGTGCTGATTTTCAGACTCCTAACCAAGCCCCACATTGCCAGATGTATACACACGTTTACAGACTCCTGCTTGGTCTTGTTTATGTTATCTGTCTTTTTCATATGCAGGTAAGGGCGGAGCTGGGGAGTGTCTGCTCTTTTTGTTTACCCAGCCCTTTTCAGTGGGTGTCCCAGCCTAAGCTCATCAAAAGTGCTAAACTAGAAGCTTCTCAGTAAGATTTTAAAAGGTTTTATAATTAGTCTGTCCACTATAGGATGAAATAATTAGGGATGGCACCTTGGTAAGCATTGACTAGGATAAAGGTCAAGATATAGAAAATATTTGATTTTTTGATGAAACATTCTTATTATTTTGGCCTTCCAAGACAAATTCTTACCAAGTGAGATGAAAAAAAGCAGGGTAAAAACAGGTTGGGAAAGTAAGAAAACATCCCATTAAAATGGCAAGATAAGTAGAAGCAAGAAATTTTAAAATTCTCTCTGAAACAACAATATCAGAAAACTTTGTGCCAAACTAATTGAAGTAAACTGAAGGATAGAAAAGACAGGAAGAGATTTTAAACCACAGCAAGAAAAAAAGTTAAGCCTCCTCCAAAAAAGCCAAGATATAGACACTGTCCCAGCTAATCAAGCTCTGAGCTTCACCAGAACAGAATATTCCCATAGATAGTTTATATATATATGATACCAATTTAAACACTTACAGTATAAAAATAAATGATAAACCCAAAGCAATATCACAAAAATATATGACCCAGTGCCTGAAAAAAAAAAGACTAGAAACCCCTGATTCCATTAGGAAGCAACAAATAAAGATGAAACTATATATATATATTGCGCATAAATAGTTTGAGCACTAAGCAAGTAAAATAACAAAGAAAAAAGAAAACTACACTATGGGGTCAATTTATCAAGCTCTGTATGGAGCTTGATGCCTCGTGTTTCCAGCGAGACTTCAAGTTCGCCAGAAACAGAAGTTATGAAGCTGCGGTCTAAAGACCGCTGCTCCATATCCTGTCAATCTGCTCTGAGGCTGCAGACAGAAATCAACCCGATTGAATATGATGGGGTTGATTGACACCCCCTGCTAGCGGCCCATTGGTGGTGAATCTGCTGGGGGCGGCATTGTACCAGCAGTTCACAAGAACTGCTGGTGCAATGATAAATCGATGTGCGGCGGACATGATACGCTACATTGTATCATGTCCGTCCGCACTATCATAAATTGACACTTTTATGTTGTTGCAAGGTCGTATCTGTCAAGTCTAGAGTGACAGAGAAAAACCCATAATAGCTCAAATAATAACCCTTTGCACACACAATAAACATTTTTAGACCACAAAGGAAATCATCTTAAAGTGGAAGAATAACAAGCCAGTAGAAAATACAAACATTCGCCACCCAGAGAAAAAAAGGATGCAGGAAAATTGCTGTAGAAGCAAGCAAACTAATGATCTTAACTAAATGCCATAGAAACGTAAAGATTCTGTAGCCTAAATACTATAGAAAAGACTCACATCCAGTCAACATTAAACTTGAAAAATAAATACCTTGTAATTCAAAATAATCACACAAAAACTGCAGCCATTGTCCTGTAAACCAGAATAATGTTGGTCCTCAGGTTCCAAATTACCCTAAACAAAAACCCATAAAAGACCTATACCAAGTTCTAGCATAATTTTAAATCACAGTCACAGACTGAAGAACCTGGGTAATTACAAAAACAGACCTATAAAAACATCTCACCAACCAAAACCTGTTCAAATTTTGACTTGAGAAACAGCTTACCTGGGTCTGATTATTAAATCCACAGATTTTGTCAAAAGGCTTTTCACTGTCTATTCCCTGAAACATGAATAATGGAGGCTGCTGCTAATAATCGTCTAGATTACGAGTCTTGCGTTAGCCTTAAAAAGCAGCGTTGAGGGGTCCCGCTGGTATTACGAGTCTGGCAGGTACAGGTGTACTGCTCACTTTTCTTCCGCGATTCGAGCTTACCGCAAATCCCCTTACGTCAATTGCGTATCCTATCTTTTTAATGGGATTTGCCTAATGCTGGTATTACGAGTCTTGGAAGAAGTGAGCGGTATACCCTCTCCTGTCAAGACTAATACCGCATTTAAAAGTCAGTAGTTAAGAGTTTTATGGGCTAACGCCGTAACATAAAACTCTTAGCTAAAGTGCTACAAAGTACACTAACACCCATAAACTACCTATTAACCCCTAAACCGAGCCCCCCCCCGCACATCTCAAACACTTTAATAAATTATTTAACCCCTAATCTGCCGACCGGACATCGCCACCACTTTAATAAACATATTAACCCCTAAACCACCGCACTCTCACCTCGCAAACACTAGTTACATTTTATTAACCCCTAATCTGCCGTCCCTAACATCGCCGACACCTATCTACATTTATTAACCCCTTATCTGCCGCCCCCAACATCGCCGCTACTATATTAAATTTATTAACCCCTTAACCTAGCCTAAGTCTAACCCTCCCCTATCTTAAATATAATTTACTTAAAACGAAATAAAATTACTACAATTAAATAAATAATTCCTATTTAAAACTAAATACTTACCTATAAAATAAACCCTAAGCTAGCTACAATATAACTAATACTTACATTGTAGCTATCTTAGGGTTTATTTTTATTTTGCAGGCAACTTTGTATTTATTTTAACTAGGTACAATAGTTATTAAATAGTTATTAACTATTTAATAACTACCTAGCTAAAATAAATACAAAAGTACCTGTAACATAAAACCTAACATAAGTTACAATTACACCTAACACTACCACTATAATTAAATTAATTACCTAAACTAACTACAATTAATTACAATTAAATTAAATAAACTAAAGTACGAAAAACAACAAACACTAAATAACAGAAAATAAAAAAATAATTACAAAAGTTTTAAACTAATTACACCTACTCTAATCCCCCTAATAAAATAAAAAAGCCCCCCAAAATAAAAAAAATTCCCTACCCTATACTAAATTACAAATAGCCCTTAAAAGGGCCTTTTGCGGGGCATTGCCCCAAAGTAATCAGCTTTTACCTGTAAAGAAAAAATACAATACCCCCCTAAAACCCACCACCCACACACCCAACCCTACTCTAAAACCCACCCAATCCCCCCTTAATAAAACCTAACACTACCCCCTTGAAGATCACCCTACCTTGAGCCGTCTTCACCCAGCCGGGCACAAGTGGACCTCCAGACGGGCAGAAGTCTTCATCCAGGTGGCATCTTCTATCTTCTTCCATCCGGGGGGGGGCCATCTTGACGACATCCGATGTGGAGCATCCTCTTCCATCCGACGGCGACTGAAGAATTAAGGTTCCTTTAAGTGATGTCATCCAAGATGGAGTCCCTTCAATTCCGATTGGCTGATAGAATCCTATCAGCCAATCGGAATTAAGGTAGGAAAAATCCTATTGGCTGATGCAATAAGCCAATAGTATTGAAGTTCAATCCTATTGGCTGATCCAATCAGCCAATAGGATTGAGCTCACATTCTATTGACTGTTCCAATCAGCCAATAGAATGCGAGCTCAATTCTATTGGCTGATTGCATCAGCCAATAGGAATTTTCCTACCTTAATTCCGATTGGCTGATAGGATTCTATCAGCCAATCTGAATTGAAGGGACGCCATCTTGGATGACGTCACTTAAAGGAACCTTCATTCTTCAGTCGCCGTCGGATGGAAGAGGATGCTCCACATCGGATGTCTTCAAGATGGACCTGCTCCGCTCCGGATGGAAGAAGATAGAAGATGCCGCCTGGATGAAGACTTCTGCCGGTCTGGATGTCCTCTTCTGGCCAGATTGGATGAAGACTTCTGCCCCTCTGGAGGTCCACTTGTGCCTGGCTGGGTGAAGACAGCTCAAGGTAGGGTGATCTTCAAGGGGGTAGTATTAGGTTTTATTAAGGGGGGATTGGGTGGGTTTTAGAGTAGGGTTGGATGTGTGGGTGGGGGGTTTTAATGTTGGGGGGGTATTGTATATTTCTTTACAGGTAAAAGAGCTGATTACTTTGGGGCAATGCCCCGCAAAACACCCTTTTAAGGGCTATTTGTAATTTAGTATAGGGTAGGGAATTTTTTTATTTTGGGGGGCTTTTTTATTTTATTAGGGGGATTAGAGTAGGTGTAATTAGTTTCTTTTTGTAATTATTTTTTTATTTTCTGTAATTTAGTGTTTGTTGTTTTTCGTACTTTAGTTTATTTAATTTAATTGTATTTAATTGTAGGTAGTTTAGGTAATTCATTTAATTATAGTGTAGTGTTAGGTGTAATTGTAACTTATGTTAGGTTTTATTTTACAGGTACTTTTGTATTTATTTTAGCTAGGTAGTTATTAAATAGTTAATAACTATTTAATAACTATTCTACCTAGTTAAAATAAATACAAACTTGCCTGTAAAATAAAAATAAATTCTAAAATAGCTACAATGTAATTATTATTTATATTGTAGCTATATTATGGTTTATTTTATAGGTAAGTATTTAGTTTTAAATAAGAATTATTTATTAAATTGTAGTTATTTTATTTAGATTTATTTAAATTATATTTAAGTTAGGGGGTGTTAGGGTTAGACTTAGGTTTAGGGGTTAATAACTATTATAGTGGCGGCGACGTTGGTGGTGGCAGATTAGGGGTTTATAAATGTAGTTAGGTTGCGGCAACCTTGGGGGGGCAGATTAGGGGTTAATAAATATAATGTAGGGTTCGGCGATGTTGGGGGCAGCAGATTAGGGGTTCATAAGTATAATGTAGGTGGCGGTGGTGTGGGAAGCGGCAGAGTAGGGGTTAATAATTATAATGCAGGTGGCGACGATGTCGGGGGCGGCAGATTAGGGGTTAATAAGTGTAAGATTAGGGGTTTTTAGACTTGGGGTTCATGTTAGGGTGTTAGGTGTAGACATAAAATTCCTTTCCCCATAGGAAACAATGGGGCTGCGTTAGGAGCTGAACGCTGCTTTTTTTGCAGTTGTTAGGTTTTTTCCAGCCAGCTCAGCCCCATTGTTTTCTATGGGGAAATCATGCACAAGCACGTTTAGCCAGCTTACCGCTACCGTAAGCAGCGCTGGTATTGAGGTGAGATGTGGAGCTAAATTCTGCTCTACGCTCACTTTTTTGTGGCTAACGCTGGTTTGAAAAAAACCTGTAATACCAGCGTTGTCTTAAGGTAGCGTTAAAAAAAAAAAAAAGGCTCGTTAGCACCGCACCCCTGTTACCGCAAAACTCGTAATCTAGGCGAATGAATGCAGGCTTGCCAGATAAAACATAAATAAAAAAACATTGTGCAAATCAGATCATAATACTAAAAATAGCAGGAATAAAAACTCAATATTGTCTGTGAAAATCCACAAATGAGACATACAAATAAGTACTTCACATAAGAAAAGAAGTAAAAATGTAAATTTCCTGGCACTATTCTATAAGTGGCAATTGTTGTATACCCTTGTCCTGCAGTAATCTGATAGAAAGTTACAAAATGAGGCTATTAAAATTGCTGAGTAAGTTCTAAAAGATAACTGCAGAACCTTCTTCTCTGAATATTATATAAAAATATCTAAAAAGCAAAAAAGAGCAGTTAGACCATTACTGAATTACAAACAGCAGACCATACACATCATTTTCCTTTGTACTGTATTTTGGGGGGATGTTGTATGTTGCGTCACTGTGGATATTAAAATACATATTTTATATAAATAAGATGCTTATTTTTTTGAAAGAAAAAAAATGAATTAGGGTTTATTTATCTATCATATTTCAATCAATATCGGCTAGATTTAGAGTTTTGTTGGTAAAGACCCGCGTAGCTAACGCTGCTTTTTTTGCTAACGCACCCTTCCAACAATGCTGGTATTTAGAGTTGTCTGAGGGGCTGCGTTAGGCTCAAAAAAGGGTGTGTTGAGCCTAACTTAGCTCCACTTCAACCCTCAATACCAGCGTTGCTTACGGTAGCGGTAAGCTGGCAAAACATGCTCGTGCACGATATGTCCATAGGAAACAATGGGGCATTTTGGGCTGAAAAAAACCTAACACCTGCAAAAAAGCAGCGTTCAGCTCCTAACACAGCCCCATTGTTTCCTATGGGGAAACACTTTCTAAGTCTGCACCTAACACCCTAACATGTACCCCGAGTCTAAACACCCCTAACCTTACACTTATTAACCTCTAATCTGCCACCCCCGCTATCACTGACACCTGCATTATACTATTAACCCCTAATCTGCCGCTCAGTACACCGCCGCAAACTACATTATACTTATGAACCCCTAATCTGCTGCCCCTAACATCGCCAACCCCTATATTATATTTATTAACCCCTAATCTGCCCCCCCCCCAACGTCGCCGCCACCTACCTACAATTATAAACCCCTAATCTCCCGCCCGCACCGTCGCCGCTACTATAATAAAGTTATTAACCCCTAAACCTAACTCTAACCCTAACACCCCCTAACATAAATATAATTTATATTAAACGAAATAATATTCCTATAATTAACTAAATTATTCCTATTTAAAACTAAATACTTACCTATCAAATAAACTCTAATATAGCGACAATATAATTAATAATTACATTGTAGCTATTTTTGGATTTATATTTATTTTACAGGCAACTTTGTATTTATTTTAACTAGGTACAATAGCTATTAAATAGTTAATAACTATTTAATAGCTACCTAGTTAAAATAAATACAAAATTACCTGTAAAATAAATCCTAACCTAAGTTACAATTAAACGTAACACTACACTATCCTTAAATTAATTAAATAAATTACCTACAATTACCTAAAATAAAATACAATAAAATATATTTTCATGCAAAAGAGCTGATTACTTTGGGGCAAGGCACTGCAAAAAGCCCTTTTAAGGGCTGGTAAAAGAGCTGATTACTTTTGTATTTTAGAATAGGGTAGGGAATTTTTTATTTTGGGGGGCTTTTTTATTTTATTAGGGGGCTTAGATTAGGTGTAATTAGTTTAAACTGCTTGTAATTCTTTTTTATTTTTTGTAATTTAGTGTTTGTTTGTTTGTATTATAGAATAGTTTATTTTATTGTATTTTAAGTAATTGTAGGTAATTTATTTAATTAATTTAATGATAGTGTAGTGTTAGGTTTAATTGTAACTTAGGTTAGGATTTATTTTACAGGTAATTTTGTATTTATTTTGTATTTATTTTAACTAGGTAGCTATTAAATAGTTATTAACTATTTAATAGCTATTGTACCTAGTCAAAATAAATACAAAGTTGCCTGTAAAATAAATATAAATCCTAAAATAGCTACAATGTAATTATTAATTATATTGTAGCTATATTAGGGTTTATCTGATAGGTAAGTATTTAGTTTTAAATAGGAATATATATATTTATGTTAGGGGGGTGTTAGGGTTAGAGTTAGGTTTAGGGGTTAATAACTTTATTATAGTAGCAGGGACGGTGCGGGCGGGAGATTAGGGGTTAATAATTGTAGGTAGGTGGCGACGATGTTAGGGAGGGCAGATTAGGGGTTAATACTATTTATTCTAGTGTTTGCGAGGCGGGAGTGCAGCGGTTTAGGGGTTAATACATTTATTATAGTGGCGGCGAGGTCCAATCGACAGATTAGGGGTTAATAAGTGTAGTTAGGTAGGGGCGACATTGGGGGGGGGCAGATTAGGGGTTAATAAATATAATATAGGGTTCGGCGATGTTAGGGGCAGCAGATTAGGGGTTCATAGGGATAATGTAGGTGGCGGCGGTGTCCGGTCGGCAGATTAGGGGTTAAACATTTTTATTAGAGTGGCGGCGAAGTGGGGGGGCCTCGGTTTAGGGTTACATAGGTAGTTTATGGGTGTTAGTGTACTTTAGAGCACAGTAGTTAAGAGCTTTATATTCCGGCGTTAGCCCATAAAGCTCTTAACTACTGACTTTTTTTGGCATTAGGGGGTCTACCGCTCACTTCTTCCAAGACTCCAAATACCAGTGTTAGGCAGATCCCATTGAAAAGATAGGATACGCAATTGGCGTAAGGGGATCTGCGGTAGCCTGGAATCGCGGTAGGGAAGTGAGCGGTAGACCCTTTCCTGTCTGACTCTAAATACCAGAGGGCGGTAAAAAGCAGCGTTAGGACCCCTTAACGCTGCTTTTGACGGCTAACGCCAAACTCTAAATCTAGGCGTATGTGTTTTAAACTTAAACCTTATACCACAGTTTTATAATCCTTTAACAGGTTACACATAGCCATAAATCTAATCATAGAGTAACCATAAAAAAACAACTTTCTAAAGATTTGCAATAAGAACAAAAAGTTATACCATAAATTTCAGAGGAATAATATAACAAGCTTGTAAACCAGACCTCAAAAGCCAAAATAACACAGGCAAAATAAAACATAGCTTCTTGCAGCAAAACATTATATCTTATTGAAAAGCTATATCATAGACTGCTTGTTTAAAATAGAAAGCACTGCTGAGACCTGAGACTCTCTTATTCACTAGACAGGCATTTAAAGGGACAGTCTAATCAACATTACATTTTCACAATTCAGATAGGGCATGTCATTTTAAACAACTTTACAATTTACTTTTATCATCAAATTTGCTTTGTTCTTTTGGTATTCTTAGTTGAAAACTAAACCTAGGTAGGCTAATATACTAATTTCTAAACCCTTAAAGGCTGCCTCTTATCTGAATGCATTTGATAGTTATTCACAGTTAGAGGGCAGTTCATGTGTGCCATATAGATAACATTGTGCTCACAACCGTGGAGTTACTTATGAGAGGGCACTGATTGGCTAAAATGCAAGTCTGTCAAAGAACTGAAATAAGGGGGCAGTCTGCAGAGGCTTAGATACAAAGTAATAACAGAGGTAAAAAGTATATCAATAAAAACATGTTAGTTATGCAAAACTGTGGAATGGGTGATAAAGGGATTATCTATTTTTTTTAAACAAGATACATTCTGGAGTAGACTGTGTCTTTAAACAAAAACTTTTACTTTCACAGAAGAAATGCTGCAAAAATGATTTGTGTAACCTTCTAAATGAATGCTATTTAAAGGTCTTCTGTTTTATACCAGATGAAATTACCTGAAAGTCATTTAAAATTGTGTTCAAATAACATAATTTTGAAGGTTATCTTAATTAGAAACAAATGATACTTTCAGCAACACAAATGGAAATCTATAGCTTTTTAACCTCTTCCTGACGGCACTTATTTTTAAACAAATAAGTAAAACATTGAAATCACGTGATCGTTCATGCGTTTGCATGATTTCAATTATGGGATTTGGTCAGGGAGGAGTGCCTATGACGCTAGGAACTCCCTCCGGCCAGCGATCCTCAGTACAGCCAAATGGCTTGTAGGTTCCATGCCGTCCTAACGGCGCTAAAGCCCAGCACAGTTAGGACTGCATGGAACGTCCTAATGGCGGGAAAGGGTTAAAGATTAGGATACAAATAATACAAACAAAAATAAAAAAGGATTACACTTTGTGTTTGCGAATAAGTTGCAGAAATCTTTCAGACTTTTTAAAATTTCGGCCTAACCAGAAAGGCCAGTAAAAGAAACGGTTTTACAGTGTGACCCTGCAACTCTAAACAGGTAATTGCAGCACCTGAAAAATCTTAATTAGTGCTCAGACACAGAGGAAGAAAGTTACCAAATGCAGAGGCTGTAATAACAAACAGAATACAACAAAAATGTAAGTTTATATATTTAATGTAGTGTAAAAGTTTATCAAACAAAGCTATATAATATAAACTGCAAAATTATAAGCATCCATATGCCTATCTAGTAAGAGCACTTGCAAAGACACATCATGCATATGCCTGAGCACTTGCAAAGACACATCATGCATATGCCTATGTAGTTATAGCACATATTGTAAAGACACAGCATGCATATGCCTATGTAGTTATAGCACTGGTAAAGACACATCATGCATATGCCTATGTAGTTATAGCACTGGTAAAGACACATCATGCATATTCCTATATAGTAAGAGCCCTTGCAAAGAAACATCATGCATATGCCTATGTAGTTATAGCACATATTTTAAAGACACATCATGTATATGCCTATGTAGTAAGAGCACTTGTAAAGGCACAGCATGCATATGCCTATATAGTTGGAGCACTTTTAAAGACACATCATGCATATGCCTATGTAGTAATAGTACATATTGTAAAGACACATCATGCATATGCCTATGTAGTTATAGTACATATTGTAAAGACACAGCATGCATATGCCTATGTAGTTATAGTACATATTGTAAAGACACAGCATGTATATGCCTATGTAGTTATAGTACATATTGTAAAGACACAACATGCATATGCCTATGTAGTTATAGTACATATTGTAAAGACACATCATGTATATGTCTATGTAGTTATAGTACATATTGTAAAGACACATCATGTATATGCCTATGTAGTTATAGTACATATTGTAAAGACACAGCATGTATATGCCTATGTAGTTATAGTACATATTGTAAAGAGACAGCATGCATATGAATATGTAGTTATAGCACATATTGTAAAGACACATCATGCATGTGCCTATGTAGTTATAGTACATATTGTAAAGACGCATCATGTATATGCCTATGTAGTTATAGTACATATTGTAAAGACACAACATGCATATGCCTATGTAGTTATAGTACATATTGTAAAGACACAGCATGTATATGCCTATGTAGTTATAGTACATATTATAAAGACACATCATGTATATGCCTATGTAGTTATAGTACATATTGTAAAGACACATCATGTATATGCCTATGTAGTTATAGCACATATTGTAAAGACACATCATGCATATGCCTATGTAGTTATAGTACATATTGTAAAGACACAGCATGCATATGCCTATGTAGTTATAGCACATATTGTAAAGACACAGCATGTAAATGCCTATGTAGTTAGAACACATATTCCAAAGACACATCATTCATTTGCCTATGTAGTTAGAGCACTTGCAAACATACATCATGCATATGCCTATATAGTAAGAGCCCTTGCAAAGACACATCATGCATATGCCTATATAGTAAGAGCCCTTGCAACGACACATCATGCATATGCCTATGTAGTTAGAGCACTTGCAAAGACACATCATGCATATGCCTATATAGTAAGATCCCTTGAAAGACACATCATGCATATGCCTATGTAGTAAGAGCACTTGTAAAGACACAGCATGCATATGCCTATATAGTTGGAGCACTTTTAAAGACGCATCATGCATATGCCTATGTAGTAAGAGCACTTGTAAAGACACAGCATGCATATGCCTATATAGTTGGAGCACTTGTAAAGACACATCATGCATATGCCTATGTAGCTATATTACATATTGTAAAAACACATCATGCATATGCCTATGTAGTTATAGCACATATTGTAAAGACACAGAATGCATATGCCTATGTAGTTATAGAACATATTGTAAAGACACAGCATGTATATGCCTATGTAGTTATAGTACATATTGTAAAGACACATCATGTATATGCCTATGTAGTTATAGCACATATTGTAAAGACACATCATGCATATGCCTATGTAGTTATAGTACATATTGTAAAGACACAGCATGCATATGCCTATGTAGTTATAGCACATATTGTAAAGACACAGCATGTAAATGCCTATGAAGTTAGAACACATATTCCAAAGACACATCATGCATTTGCCTATGTAGTTAGAGCACTTGCAAACATACATCATGCATATGCCTATATAGTAAGAGCCCTTGCAAAGACACATCATGCATATGCCTATATAGTAAGAGCCCTTGCAACGACACATCATGCATATGCCTATGTAGTTAGAGCACTTGCAAAGACACATCATGCATATGCCTATATAGTAAGATCCCTTGAAAGACACATCATGCATATGCCTATGTAGTAAGAGCACTTGTAAAGACACAGCATGCATATGCCTATATAGTTGGAGCACTTTTAAAGACGCATCATGCATATGCCTATGTAGTAAGAGCACTTGTAAAGACACAGCATGCATATGCCTATATAGTTGGAGCACTTGTAAAGACACATCATGCATATGCCTATGTAGTTATAGTACATATTGTAAAGACACAGCATGCATATGCCTATGTAGTTATAGCACATATTGTAAAGACATATCATGCATATGCCTATGTAGCTATATTACATATTGTAAAAACACATCATGCATATGCCTATGTAGTTATAGCACATATTGTAAAGACACAGAATGCATATGCCTATGTAGTTATAGTACATATTGTAAAGACACATCATGCATATGCCTAAGTAGTTATAGTACATATTGTAAAGACACATCATGCATGTGCCTATGTAGTTATAGTACATATTGTAAAAACACATAATGCATATGCCTATGTAGTTATATCACATATTGTAAAGACACAGCATGCATATGCCTATGTAGTTATAGTACATATTGTAAAGACACATCATGCATATGCCTATGTAGTTATAGTACATATTGTAAAGACACAGCATGCATATGCCTATGTAGTTATAGTACATATTGTAAAGACACATCATGCATATGCCTATGTAGTTATAGTACATATTGTAAAGACACATCATGCATGTGCCTATGTAGTTATAGTACATATTGTAAAAACCCATAATGCATATGCCTATGTAGTTATATCACATATTGTAAAGACACAGCATGCATATGCCTATGTAGTTATAGTACATATTGTAAAGACACATCATGCATATGCCTATGTAGTTATAGTACATATTGTAAAGACACATCATGCATATGCTTATGTAGTTATAGCACATATTGTAAAGACACATCATGTATATGCCTATGTAGTTATAGTACATATTGTAAAGACACATCATGCATATGCCTATGTAGTTATAGTACATATTGTAAAGACACATCATGCATATGCATGTGTAGGCTTTTAATTATTTTAATTCTGGAAGTTGTATACATTCTTTTATGCAATAATACTGAGCAAAATTCCAAAGTTGCAAAACGAAGACTTGCTCACAGCCAATACTGAAGATACCTTTGGAGCCCACAGCTTCAAGGAAGAGCCCCAGGAAAGATCCTGTTTGGCAGTGTACTAGCCACTGATTTAAGTGCTAGCAGGCGAGATTATACTGGTCACAGCACAGTACAACAGCTTCTGGTAAGCACATTACCTCTATAGATTTGTATCATTCTGTATGAAACAGTATCACACTATGTGGCGCCCTCTCTATCTCCTTCTCTAACAGCTACATCCCCGCTCTCTGGGAACAAGAGGAGCTGCCTTCATAAAAGCACCGACTAATAAGATCACCCCAAAGAAACGGACTCTAACCATCGTTGTTTTACAGCCATCAGCCGAGTAAGACTTAATCGACAAAGGACACAGTAACTATTTATATGCAGACAAACTTGTTGGATTATTTTATATTTCTTTAATCATTTATATATTTCCTTTTTGCCCATAACAGCGCGCCTTTTGTATCCTCCATTGGGATACTACACATCATGCATATGCCTATATAGTAAGAGCCCTTGAAAGACACATCATGCATATGCCTATATAGTAAGAGCCCTTGCAACGACACATCATGCATATGCCTATGTAGTTAGAGCACTTGCAAAGACACATCATGCATATGCCTATATAGTAAGAGCCCTTGAAAGAAACATCATGCATATGCCTATGTAGTAAGAGCACTTGTAAAGACACAGCATGCATATGCCTATATAGTTGGAGCACTTTTAAAGACACATCATGCATATGCCTATGTAGTAAGAGCACTTGTAAAGACACAGCATGCATATGTCTATATAGTTGGAGCACTTGTAAAGACACAGCATGCATATGCCTATGTAGTTATAGTACATATTGTAAAGACACATCATGCATATGTCTATGTAGTTATAGTACATATTGTAAAGACACATCATGCATGTGCCTATGTAGTTATAGTACATATTGTAAAAACACATAATGCATATGCCTATGTAGTTATAGAACATATTGTAAAGACACAGCATGCATATGCCTATGTAGTTATAGTACATATTGTAAAGACACATCATGCATATGCCTTTGTAGTTATAGTACATATTGTAAAGACACATCATGCATATGCATATGTAGTTATAGTACATATTGTAAAAACACATCATGCATATGCCTATGTAGTTATAGTACATATTGTAAAGACACAGCATGCATATGCCTATGTAGTTATAGCACATATTGTAAAGACACAGCATGCATATGCCTATGTAGTTATAGCACATATTGTAAAGACACATCATGCATATGCCTATGTAGTTATAGCACATATTGTAAAGACACAGCATGCATATGCCTATGTAGTTATAGCACATATTGTAAAGACACATCATGCATATGCCTATGTAGTAATAGTACATATTGTAAAGACACATCATGCATATGCCTATGTAGTTATAGTACATATTGTAAAGACACAGCATGCATATGCCTATGTAGTTATAGCACATATTGTAAAGACACAGCATGCATATGCCTATGTAGTTATAGCACATATTGTAAAGACACAGCATGCATATGCCTATGTAGTTATAGCACATATTGTAAAGACACATCATGCATATGCCTATGTAGTTATACGACATATTGTAAAGACAAATCATGCATATGCCAATGTAGTTATAGCACATATTGTAAAGACACATCATGCATATGCCAATGTAGTTATAGCACATATTGTAAAGACACATCATGCATATGCCTATGTAGTTAGAGCACATATTGTAAAGACACAGCATGTATATACCTATGTAGTTAGAGCACTTGTAAAGACAGAACATGCATATGCCTATGTAGTTATAGCACTTGTAAAGACACAGCATGCATATGCCTATGTAGTTAGAGCACTTGTAAAGACACATCATGCATATGCCTATATAGAAAGAGCCCTTGAAAGACACATCATGCATATGCCTATATAGTAAGAGCCCTTGCAACGACACATAATGCATATGCCTATGTAGTTAGAGCACTTGCAAAGACACATCATGCATATGCCTATATAGTAAGAGCCCTTGAAAGACACATCATGCATATGCCTATGTAGTAAGAGCACTTGTAAAGACACAGCATGCATATGCCTATGTAGTTATAGCACATATTGCAAAGACACATCATGCATATGCCTATGTAGTTATATTACATATTGTAAAAACACATCATGCATATGCCTATGTAGTTATAGCACATATTGTAAAGACACAGAATGCATATGCCTATGTAGTTATAGTACATATTGTAAAGACACATCATGCATATGCCTATGTAGTTATAGTACATATTGTAAAAACACATAATGCATATGCCTATGTAGTTATATAACATATTGTAAAGACACAGCATGCATATGCCTATGTAGTTATAGTACATATTATAAAGACACATCATGCATATGCCTATGTAGTTATAGCACATATTGTAAAGACACATCATGCATATGCCTATGTAGTTATAGTACATATTGTAAAGACACAGCATGCATATGCTTATGTAGTTATAGCACATATTGTAAAGACACAGCATGCATATGCCTATGTAGTTATAGCACATATTGTAAAGACACATCATGCATATGCCTATGTAGTTATAGGACATATTGTAAAGACAAATCATGCATATGCCAATCTAGTTATAGCACATATTGTAAAGACACAGCATGTATATGCCTATGTAGTTATAGCACAATGTAAACAGTAGGAGGGAAACGGTCAGGTGGCCCACACTGAGTGAATTTCACTAGGAGCAAAAGATATTAGCACTTTGCGACTGTACCCAAATTCCCCAACAGTTCAAATCAACAAAGTCACTTTGTATACACCCCTTGAATGAAGGTAAAGTTCAGCACTAGCACAAATGTACAGGTCGTAGGAGGCAATGGGAACACTGGCTTGACGCCAGACTCACCTAGATCCGGTGGTTCCACAGCTCACTAGAAACGATCATCTGTCGGCAGGTTTGGTGCTGAGCGGTTTGTGACGAAGCCGCTGTGCGGCGTATGGCTGGTTCCAAATCTGTGCGTGTAGCCGAGAGCAGCGTCTCGGTTGGCATCCACCTCCGTATCGCCTTAGAATTGATACGTCAGAGGGATCTAGGAAGTCCAGGGAATCCAAAGTGCAGCAGCGGTAGCGTGGGGAATAGGGCAATCGCAAAGTGGGACAAGTGGAGCTCTAGTCGGCAGCAATCCAGAAGTCTGGAAATGAGTACGTCAAAAAAGGAGTGCTGGATGCTCCGTTAGTGCCGCGCCTGCACTCGTGTCTTCTTGTTTCTCCATGTATCTTTTTTAATGATGAATAAATAAAATTTTGCTATTTTTTAACCGGAGCATCCAGCACTCCTTTTTTGACGTATGTAGTTATAGTACATATTGTAAAGACACAGCATGCATATGCCTATGTAGTTAGAGCACATATTGTAAAGACACAGCATGTATATGCCTATGTAGTTATAGGACATATTGTAAAGACAAATCATGCATATGCCAATCTAGTTATAGCACATATTGTAAAGACACATCATGCATATGCCTATGTAGTTATAGCACATATTGTAAAGACACAGCATGTATATGCCTATGTAGTTATAGCACATTTTGTAAAGACACATCATGCATATGCCTATGTAGTTAGAGCACTTGTAAAGACACAGCATGTATATGTCTATGTAGTTATAGTACCTATTTTAAAGACACAGTATTTATATGCCTATGTAGTTAGAGCACATATTGTAAAGACACAGCATGTATATGCCTATGTAGTTAGAGCACTTGTAAAGACAGAACATGCATATGCCTATGTAGTTATAGCACTTGTAAAGACACAGCATGCATATGCCTATCTAGTTAGAGCACTTGTAAAGACACAGCATGTATATGCCTATGTAGTTAAAGTACATATTGTAAAGACACAGCATGCATATGCCTATCTAGTTAGAGCACTTGTAAAGACACAACATGCATATGTCTATGTAGTTATAGCACTTGTAAAGACACAGCATGTATATGCCTATGTAGTTATAACACATATTGTAAAGACACAGCATGCATATGCCTATGTAGTTAGAGCACATATTGTAAAGACACAGCATGTATATGCCTATGTAGTTAGAGCACATATTGTAAAGACACAGCATGTATATGCCTATGTAGTTAGAGCACATATTGTAAAGACACAGCATGTATATGCCTATGTAGTTAGAGCACTTGTAAAGACACAGCATGCATATGCCTATGTAGTTATAGCACATATTGTAAAGACACATCATGTATATGCCTATGTAGATAGAGCACTTGTAAAGACACAGCATGCATATGCCTATGTAGTTATAGCACATATTGTAAAGACACAGCATGTATATGCTTATGTAGTTATAGCACATATTGTAAAGACACAGCATGTATATGCCTATGTAG
Source organism: Bombina bombina (assembly GCF_027579735.1). Taxonomy (NCBI): domain Eukaryota; kingdom Metazoa; phylum Chordata; class Amphibia; order Anura; family Bombinatoridae; genus Bombina; species Bombina bombina. The sequence goes on along the minus strand of NC_069505.1, from coordinate 147,833,911 downwards.
TTACAGCACTTTTAAAGACACAACATGCATATGCCTATTTAGTTATAGAACATATTGTAAAGACACAATATGCATATTCCTATGTAGTTATAGCACATATTGTAAAGACACAGCATGTGTATGCCTATGTAGTTAGAGCCCTTGCAAAGACACAGCATGCATATGCCTATGTAGTTATAGCACATATTGTAAAGACACAGCATGTATATGCCTATGTAGTTACAGCACTTGTAAAGACACAGCATGCATATGCCTATATAGTTAGAGCCCTTACAAAGACACAGCATGCATATGCCTATGTAGTTATAGCACATATTGTAAAGACACAACATGCATATGCCTATGTAGTTATAGCACATATTGTAAAGACACAACATGCATATGCCTATGTAGTTATAGCACATATTGTAAAGACACAGCATGCATATGCCTATCTAGTTATAGCACATATTGTAAAGACACAGCATGTATATGCCTATGTAGTTATAGTACATATTGTAAAGACACAACATGCATATGCCTATGTAGTTATAGCACATATTGTAAAAACACATCATGCATATGCCTATGTAGTTATAGCACATGTTGTAAAGACACAGCATGCATATGCCTATGTAGTTATAGCACATATTGTAAAGACACAGCATGTATATGCCTATGTAGTTAGCGCACTTGTAAAGACACAGCATGTATATGCCTATGTAGTTAGCGCACTTGTAAAGACACAGCATGTATATGGCTATGTAGTTAGAGCACATATTGTAAAGACACAACATGCATATGCCTATGTAGTTATAGCACATATTGTAAAGACACAACATGCATATGCCTATGTAGTTATAGCACATATTGTAAAGACACAGCATGCATATGCCTATGTAGTTATAGCACATGTTGTAAAGACACAGCATGCATATGCCTATGTAGTTATAGCACATATTGTAAAGACACATCATGCATATGCCTATGTAGTTATAGCACATATTGTAAACACATCATGCATATGCCTATGTAGTTATAGCACATATTGTAAAGACACAAAAAACATATGCCTATGTAGTTATAGCACATATTGTAAAGACACATCAAGCATATGCCTATGTAGTTATAGCACATATTGTAAAGACACAGCATGCATATGCCTATGTAGTTATAGCACATATTGTAAACACATCATGCATATGCCTATGTAGTTATAGCACATATTGTAAAGACACAACATGCATATGCCTGTGTAGTTATAGCACATATTGTAAAGACACAGCATGTATATGCCTATGTAGTTAGCGCACTTGTAAAGACACAGCATGTATATGCCTATGTAGTTATAGCACATATTGTAAAGACACAGCATGTATATGCCTATGTAGTTATAGCACATATTGTAAAGACACAGCATGTATATGCCTATGTAGTTATAGAGCACTTGTAAAGACACATCATGCATATGCCTATGTAGTTATAGCACATATTGTAAAGACACAGCATGTATATGCCTATGTAGTTACAGCACTTTTAAAGACACAACATGCATATGCCTATGTAGTTACAGCACTTTTAAAGACACAACATGCATATGCCTAGGAAGTTATAGCACATATTGTAAAGACACAATATGCATATGCCTATGTAGTTATAGCACATATTGTAAAGACACAACATGCATATGCCTATTTAGTTAGAGCACTTGTAAAGACAGAGCATGTATATGCCTATGTAGTTATAGCACATATTGTAAAGACACAGCATGCATATGCCTATCTAGTAATAGCACATATTGTAAAGAGACATCATGTATATGCCTATATAGTTAGAGCCCTTGCAAATACACAGCATGCATATGCCTATGTAGTTATAGCACATGTTGAAAAGACACAGCATGCATATGCCTATGTAGTTATAGCACATATTGTAAAGACACAGCATGTATATGCCTATGTAGTTATAGCACTCGTAAAGACACAGCATGTATATGCCTATGTAGTTACAGCACTTTTAAAGACACATCATGTATATGCCTATGTAGTTATAGCACATATTGTAAAGAGACATCATGTATATGCCTATATAGTTAGAGCCCTTGCAAATACACAGCATGCGTATGCAGTTATAGCCCATGTTGTAAAGACACAGCATGCCTATGCCTATGTAGTTATAGCACATAGTGTAAAGACACAGCATGTATATGCCTATGTAGTTATAGTACATATTGTAAAGACACAGCATGTATATGCCTATGTAGTTATAGCACATATTGTAAAGACACAGCATGTATATGCCTATGTAGTTATAGCACATATTGTAAAGACACAGCATGTATATGCCTATGTAGTTATAGCACATGTTGTAAAGACACAGCATGCATATGCCTATGTAGTTATAGCACATATTGTAAAGACACAACATGCATATGCCTATGTAGTTATAGCACATATTGTAAAGACACAGCATGCATATGCCTATGTAGTTATAGCACTTGTAAAGACACAGCATGCATATGCCTATGTAGTTATAGCACTTGTAAAGACACAGCATGCATATGCCTATGTAGTTATAGCACATATTGTAAAGACACAGAATGCATATGCCTATGTAGATAGAGCACTTGTAAAGACACAGCATGCATATGCCTATGTAGTTATAGAACATATTGTAAAGACACAGCATGCATATGCCTATGTAGTTATAGCACTTTTAAAGACACAGCATGCATATGCCTATGTAGTTATAGCACATATTGTAAAGACACAGCATGTATATGCCTATATAGTTAGAGCACTTGTAAAGACACAGCATGTATATGTCTATGTAGTTAGAGCACTTGTAAAGACACATCATGCATATGCCTATGTAGTTAGCGCACTTGTAAAGACACATCATGCATATGCCTATGTAGTTAGCGCACTTGTAAAGACACAGCATGTATATGTCTATGTAGTTAGCGCACTTGTAAAGACACTGCATGTATATGCCTATGTAGTTATAGCACATATTGTAAAGACACAGCATGTATATGCCTATGTAGTTATAGCACATATTGTAAAGACACAGCATGTATATGCCTATGTAGTTATAGGACATATTGTAAAGACAAAGGGGCGGAATTATCAAGCCCCAAATGGAGCTTGATGCCCCTGTTTCCACGCAAGCCTTCAGGCTCGCCGAAAACAGCAGTTAGGAAGCAGCGGTCTTAAGACCGCTGCTTCATAACTGGTCGGCCTGCTTTGAGACTGCAGACATCAATCCGCCCGATCCTATACGTTCGGGCTGATTGACACCCCCTGCTAGCGGCCAATTGGCCGCGAATCTGCAGGGGGCGGCATTGCACAAGGAGTTCACAAGAACTGCTTGTGCAATTATAAATGCCGACAGGGTATGCTGTCAGCATTTATCGATGTCTGTCGGACATAATCCGCTGAGCGGATCATGTCAGACAAAACCGATGATATATTGGCCCCATATGCTTATGCAATAAGATAGTTTACAAAAACATATATTGTATATGTTTAGTGATAAAATAAGTCACAAAGCCATATAATAATGACTTACCAAATCATAGCTTTGTATAAACTTATAAACTAAATAATTCACAGAGCATAGCTCAATATCATACCTTAGAATACATGCTGTCAGCATCTTGGGCGTCAAAGAAGGCACAAACTAGCTTAAGTAAAATCAGTAAACCGGAGAAAATGGCAAGGGAGATCCCTTCTGCCATTTTGTATACAGCCTTCTTTACAATAAATTAGAAATGAGAACTGCCGGTGCAGTCATACACTATTCAGGACTTCCAGCCGTCCAGGCTTTTTCAAAACCCAACATAAACTGCAGCACAAATGCTTGTTACAATGCACCCAACTCTCTCAACCCTCCCAGATATATTACCACATGGAAAGTATGCTCACACACATACCAAACCCTTACCGGTGGGTTCTAAACTGGGGGAAAAATGGTGGCTCCCAACAAAATGACCCTCAGCACAGCTGGAAGCTACGGCCTGCTTACTTGAGCCCCTGTGATAACAAAACTCCCTCTTAGACACTGGAAGTTTCAGCAACCCAGGAGAGTAATGTTAGCATAACCTGGTGGGCTGTAAAAAGCCCCTCCCACCAAAAAAGACCTCACTTAACATAAGAATCTAGAGAGAGAACTAGGAATGGGGATAGGTAATCAGGTGATCATTTTATAGGTGTGAAATCTGTCCACCAAGTTGAGGTATCTCAACGTGACAAGAATTTGTCTAGGATGGCCAGGATATCCTTGTATTTTGACTATTTTTTCTAGTTTTGTACAGTTTTATCTTGCCTCAGCTTCATCAGTATATTTTTAGCAATATTAAGTTTAAGATGAACATTACACTTTCAATATTTTAAGTCTGAAAAAATATATATTTTAAACTATTTGAGTCCTAGAATTATTTTTTTCAGATTATTTTTTAATTCAATAGTTGCATGTTTAAACAAAATGGTTTGCTTTAATATTTGATTTCACTTATAAATTATACATATATAACTTAACTTTGAGCCACAAATATTTCTAAAATAGTTTGTCTTGAGTAAATGAGGCATATTTAGTTACATATATTTGCAAATCAGATCTTTATTTATTTTTTACTATTTTAATTAGAGAGAAAACCAAAGGGCACAGGCAGTGAAAAGGTTAACTTTTCATTCTAGATTTGTTGTGAAGATGTCATTTACTTATTAAGCTGGGTAACCTCTGCCATGCTGGTTGTTAATTTGACAGACCTGTGTCACATTAAATAGAACAAACATGTGTCCCACAGTCAAGCATCCAGAACGGATGTGGCTGTTACTCTAACAACAGAGTATTGATTGGAGTCACTCACCCATTCCGACCTGCCACGGGTATATAAATGCAATGCCTTTATAGATCAGAGGCTTACACAATCACTGAGCTTCTGGCTGTGGTATTGCGGCTTCATAAATTGCACTCATTAACATACCTGTCATGGGATCTCTAAATGGACAGTGACCATATCAGTGAAAGAGATCAAACATTCTCCTTTTTTTTATTTAAAATTAAATGCATAGAATTTTTCCAGATTTATTTACTAGTTATTATTTTATGCATAAATTAAAGTATTTTTTTAAAAAATATATTTTTTTTTTAACAAGGTAATATTTTATAAAGGATCACAAGAATGACAAATTCTCAGATATTTATTCCAGCACAGAGAGGAACCAGACATGATGCAGGAGGAGCAACATTACTAATGACTTTAAAGCCAAATGTGGAATTGAGACCACTGAGACTCCTATATTTACGCCTCTGTCCATAACATTACTTATGAAATGTGAATACATCTGCAGTACACCATGCAATATAGAATTGTTAGGGATTCTAATGTGTGCGGGTATTACAAGTTTTAAGCGATGCAAACAAGACCTCGTGTTCGCATTGCTGGTTTAATGAATAAGCACCAGGTATCTAAAAATAATCTTAAAAACAGGGGCACTTTAATTCATTAAACTTTACAATGATGCTTTTTAAAATACTTTCCTTTGCTTTTTGGAAAACAGACCAGTGATCCTTCACCTGCATCTCCTGCTGTAGTTAGTAGATCGATGACAAATCCGGCTTCATCCAATCGTTGTGTGCCCCCTTTGGTGTCCAGCTGATGGAGTACGCAATGATTGGAGGAAGCCGGATTCATTATCTATATAACAGAGGAAAATTATAAATTTGATTAAAACTCCATGTTCTATCTGAATCATAAAAGAAAAAATATTGGATTTCATGCCCTTTTAAGGATTATTTTTTTAACGGTGCAATATTTTCCACTGGCACATGATTTAATGGATTTGGAAATATTTGTGTCTACCTCAGTATCTCAGTCCATCCAGTGGAGTTCTTGGGCCCCTTAGCACTTTGATGACAAGGTTAATTTGTCTAAATTGGAACAACGTTCTGATGTAGCCAAATTGAAATCCGATGATTGTGCATGCGATCATGAGATTTCAATGAAGGTATTGGGTCAGGGGAGTGCCCCTATGATGCTAGGCACGCCCTCCAGACCGCAATCTCATCCTGGAAGCACCGTTGGCTTCAGGACAGTCAAACAGCTAGGACGCTCTATTCCATTGAGGGTAAGGACGGAATAGAACATCATAACAGCGTTAAAAGGTTAATTTTAGGGACCCAAAAGTTTTTAGAGATGAGCATCCCAGGGTTGTTCTTTGGTTTGTAGGATCCTTAATAAAGATGATTTTACTACAGTGGGAGGGGAACTGAGTCTTTGGTGCAGGGTGTGTGAGTAATAAGGGATGCAACAGGTTAGCTGTTGTAGGACTGCAGAGCATAAAGGGGGCTTGGTTGACCATTCTGGCAGTGATCTTGAGCATCCCCTAGTAGTAATAAGAATATTCACAGGCCAAAATAATATAGGAAAAAATAAAGAGCCAATGAGATAGAAGAATTAAATGGAAAAACAGATTTATTATTACTGACATGCATTTGATAGAATTTTGCTTCAGTTTAATAAAAGCTGAATTTACAGTGTGCGCAATTAACTCCTCTCATTCTGTGTTAATGTATTAACATTTTTTTTAGAACCTAACAATTCATTATAACCTGAATAAACATTCTGATATTCTGATATTGTATTACTAAACATGTTACATAGATTAAACATGTAATTTGTCCATTATGGCCACATTTTAATTAAGCAATGAATTGATCATGTTTGTTCAAACTGAGCATTAACAAAACTAGCAGCCCAAAAAAAATCATGGTGAAAAAAATGTTTTCTGATGGAAAACAATACAATTATAAGTGCATTCAACTAAAAGTATCTGAGTATTTGCTGAATACAACCTTTTGAAAACCCTTAAATTGATTTTTTTTTTTTTTTAAATTAATCAAAATGTTATTGAATTTAAAAATAACGTATTGCATTACAAATACTTGTTTTTAACAAATTGAACCAGTGGCCAAAATACAACTGTTAGAGATTTCACAATTTTGTTTTCCATTAAATATGTAAAGAGACAAGAAAGTCAAAAACATCATGATTCCTATAGAGCAAGCAATTAAAAAAAGTTTCTAGTTGGCTTGTGTTATACAATTTTCTTTGTTCTCTTGGAATCTTTTGTTAAAACACAAATCTAAGAACATGCAAGCATCTTTAGCATTCTATGGCATCAAATGTATAATATTGTTACAAACATTATAGTAAATACTGCATCCATAGAGTGCTAAAGACATGAGCAAATTCCTAAATGTCCCTAGGTATGCTCTTTTACAAAGCATACCAAGAGATCAAAGCAATTGCATGCTCTGTCAAAACCATGGCACTTGAATTTTGACGTTGTCCCTTTTAAACAACTGCTGTTCTACTTATGCCAAAAAGTAGGTGAAATATAAAAGTAGGTGATGGTTATTACGACTAGTGCTGAGATCTATACACCTACTAACAAGGATTATCTGTGTTGAAAGGACCAGCAAGCTCATAGGGATAGTTTACTATAATTGGTTTCCCCTTAATGTGTTTCCAATGCCTTGTCATACCAACTGCAGAGTATAAAATGCATGAGAACTTGATCCTTTGTGCTTATTTTTGAATATGAAATAGCTGTTATTTGCTCTTTGAAACCACAACCCATTAAAATAGGCCAAATGTGTTAGGAGATCAGACCTCCTGATCGTATCACTTTCTACACACTTCCTTATGCACACATCCAACCTGACAGAGGGTAGTGTGTATCAAGTTGAATATGTGCACTGGGTGATGATTGAAACAACATTTTGTTGCAAGTTGCAAAAATAAATACAAATAGAGACATGAGTTACTTTATTTAGGACTAACTAGTGATACATATGAGAATAAGTAATTGGTAAAACGATAATAGTGGAGAGAAGTGAGTGACTGCATATAGCAGAAGAGGAATAATTCAAAACAATTACATTAAAAGTCTACCATTATTAGTTGTTGTACGCATGTTTTTCAGGTAAATGTACCCGGTTGTGAATGAACAATTGTGAATAGGGAATTTAGTAAGAATTTGGCTGGCTGGGTATCCCCCACGAAGCTTGCAGGCAGGAGGACATCTTTGAGCGCATAGGTAAGCCTGTTAGATTGAGTTAAGTAGAGAATGTTGCACAAACCCTATTTCTATTATTAAATATATTTCTCTAGTAAATCTGACCACTCCCTCCAGTACCCTGGTCTTGTATGTTTTTAGAGATCAGTGTTGGGATCAAAAATTAATTGGGGATGTAGTGTCCCACACCCAATTTGAGTTCTTGTCTGTTTTTTTTTTTTGTTTGTTTGTTTTTTCTTTTGTTTGAATAAAGTGTTAATGATTATTTTTTATATCTTAAATTAATTTAGTGTGTAATTCAGTTTACACTCTAAACCCTTGATAGACCCTAATCTACTTTTGATAGGGCATTCACCTTGTGATAAATGAATCCCTTTGTATCCATTTGTCCATGTGTCAATTTGCATGTACACAGAAAAACTATATATATATTGTTTTTAACATCACTAGAGCACAATCCATAGTGCTACCAATTTTACTTCTATATTACAAGTTAAAAGTAAAAGTTTAGCGCACAAACTATCTGTAGGTAGGGTAGGGAGACCTCTCTGAATCCTCACCTAATAGACTTCTTCAGCCATCAAAATACAAAAACATTCATTATCAACATTCCAGCAAGATTAACAATCCTTTTTCAAGACCAATATCGTATCCCGACTGCATATAAACCAAATCAAACAAAATACACATTTATAACCACAGAACTTACATCCAGTGAAATTATAAAACCATCCACTAGGAGTAGTCAATACATAAAAATATGCACCCTTACCTATCTTCAATGCAGCATCTTCTTCTTCTTATTATTATTATTAATTGATATAAAGCATATGTATTATTAAAGATATGTTATGTCCTACACAAGCATAAACAGAGCGCATCAGAAAATATCAACTTTATTCCACATTATCAGCATTAACGTCACTAGAGAAGCAGTACCACTCATTGCAAACCAATAACCACATGGTACTTCTCCCATACATGCTGTTTGTTACACATCTAAATCAAGCATACTCTGATAGTATGATGATTAAAGTCCTGGAAACACCTAGTCAACATATTCCAGCTAATATATGTCTATATCATAATAACTGCAACATTTTCTCACCCTTATGTGTTTTATCCCAGGATCTGTTCCCCTGAAATCAGTTATACTGAGGTTATCCAAGCTTCTGCTATGTTAGTCACATGGTATACACACACCTTCTAGTTTCCTTTTTACCACTAGCCATCTAGATGTAACTGCTTGTCACCTAGAAGGTAGTGAATTAAAGACACCATCATGTATAAAATGAATTACATAAGTTGGTTTTAATTACCACTGTCACGCAGTGCATAGATGCCCAGTTGCACACAATTATTGACAATAGGTGCTCTAGCTATCCTCAAAGTGATATTATAAAACTATACTTTAAGGTATACATGGATGAGATTATTAGAAGTGTATGGGGTGTATGTCATCTTATTAGAAAAATGTTGTAAAGATGACCACACATATTCTGTCCAAAAATGACATTTATAATCAGGTGTCATATAGGACAAACATCCAATAGTGCATATATCACTAAAGACATTAATAAATGTTACTAGACAGGGGGACTTAACACAGATCAACCTTCCACCATCATTACATGAAGCTCATACGAGGGTTTACCTCATGTTCAATACAGTAAAACAGAGAAAGAGGGGGGCATGCCTGGCACATAGCACATAGTCATGATGCACAGCAATGGTTAACATGTAACATCATGTTTGTTACATTAATCTTGGATATACCCCAGTAGACAGCACACCTCCCTTATAATTAACTACGTTGAATTAATATAAGAGAGAATAATCAAGTGCAGCATTTAATCCTTTGGGGACAAAGGAGTTCAAAGTGTCGATCCCCATTCTGTGGCAGCCATGGCACATTATCAATAAGTATATTTCTCAACATTACCACATGTCCTTTTCCCACAAAATGCCGGGCCACAGGTTGTTCACTTTGGCCCTCCGCTAATGCAGTTATAATTGCACTCCTGTGATATGCCAGTCTCTCCTTAAAGAAAGTACTTGTTTTTCCTACATAGTAAAGGCCACACGAGCAAACAATTATATACACAACAAAACTTGTTGTACAGATAAATTGTCTTATATTATGGGTTTTGACTGTATGAGGGTGGTACATTTTGAACCAGTAATAAAATAGTTACAAATTACACAGTGGCCACATCTATAGCAACCACACTTTGAGAATGTAGCCAGGTCTCCACTGGCTTTTCCTTTGGATAACTCAGTCTTTAGATCTTTTATAGACCCTACTTGGAGGTGGATCATCATAGAGCTTTAGTGTCAGGTCTTTATTAATCAAAAAACAAATCTTCAAGATTATCTCCATGATTTTACCACTGATTGGAGAATACATTAAAAAATAATTCAATTTTAAATCGTTAGTTCTTTATTTTTCCTTATATAGCTAATCGCTCTGTGTAAGGTCCAGTACATCAGTCCGTATTTTATTCAGCTCCACTGTCCCATATACTTTTCGCAAAAACTTGTCCTTCATTTTTTTGCAACTGTGTTTGTGTGTTTAAATCCCTGCTACATATATTTTAAAATAAAAATAAACTATTTATTACTTTTAATGTGTATAAATATGAGTGAATTACTTTATTTTCATATGTTTAACGTGTTTTGATTAGCACCAGCGCTTTACTTTAGGTCTCCAGTCGCTATCTTTTTCAGTGCTCAAGCACAACACATAACTCACCACTTGCACTATGAACGATATCAGCACACCTGGGCTATCCATTAATAGTATAGGGTCAGCACTGCGGAATCTGTTGGCGCTCTACAAATATCTGATAATAATAATAAAAAAGTCAGCCGAGCTAACAATCTCTGGCAAAACTATTTAATCATTTACTTGTAATACCAGATGGTGCACTATTTTTTACCACACTCTGCACTATCAGTAGTGCTCCACTTGTAATTTAGAACAATATGTATATTTCAAACAACTTAAAGAATATTAAAAAGTTGCAAAAAGTCTTTATCCATGGAAACACTTTCTCAGGAATGGGATTCAAAGATTCATGTTCTTCATTTTTTTTTTTAAATGTCCATATTGTCAATGATTAGCAGAAGTTTTTTTAAATAGTAATGGTGCATTAAAGAAAAAAAAAACAAGAAAAACAAAAGGGAATATAATAAGTATTTATTGCTAACCACATGGATACAAAAAGCCTGGGGATTTGGCCCCTGTGCAAGCGCAATGTTATCCAGATGATGTAATCTGACTGGCAGTGTTTTTACTGAAGCGGTTGTTCTTACTTTATGTGCATGAGTAAAACTAGTAGATAAAGTGCATTGGGAGCATGCCCATGACTAATTAATATTTAAAATAGTGTGCCACGTTTAAGGTTTAATTGGCTGCATTATACATAAAGGGGACTGGATCCTGCAGAGGGCTTTCTTTAGACTTGGTAAGTTCACAAACTTTTAATATGTGTTTAGGCATAAAGGAGCTTAATTCTCAAATCAAAAGTAAGGTATTTTGTCTGCCATATAGACATAGTACAATGTGCCCTAGGTACTAAAACATATAATATATGGCCAAATGTATGTGGACATTCCTACTAATTATTGAGTTTAGGAGTTTCAGCCATTCCTAACAGATGCATATAATACAGCACATAGCCATGACATCTCATTGGCAGAACAATGGGTAGTTCTGAAAAGCTCAGTGACTTTAAAACATGGCACAGTCATAGGATGCCACCTTTGCCACAATTCAGTTTGAGAAATTTCTGCCCTACTAGATCTGACGTAGTCAACTATAAGCACTATGATGAGATGTGGTAGTATCTAGAAGCAACAACAGCCCAGTTATGAAATGGTAAACCACGCAAACTGACAGAGCAGGGACGGCGAGTGTTGAAACTTGCAGTGGGTAAAAATCATCTTATCATCTGTTGTATCACTCACTGCAAAGTTCCAAACTGTCTACGGAAGCAACGTCAGCACATAAACTGGGAGCTTAATGAAATGGATTTCCATAGCTGTGCAGCTGTACAAAAGCTTCATATCAACATGGGCACTGCCATGCATTGGCTGGAGTGGTTTACAACACGCCCCCACTGGACTGTGTGCTGAAAACATTTTTTTATTAATATTATTTTTTTAACTGCACAATAACCACATTATTTCTAAAAATAAACAAAAAAGTTCAATTAAACCTATATCTGCACAACATAAAAATAATCTAAAAAACATGTATAAAAAAAAAATCAAAACCATCCCATTGGGTTATTAAATGCAATGAAAATTATATTTATTTATTCTCAACAGGAACATGAGATGAGTTGACATACTGACCTTTCTTTGTTAAATATCATAGCGTTTGACATACAATTGCCCAAAGAGAGAGATGTTGATGTTTTATAGATTATAAACCATAGGTCTCATCTGATAAAAACTGGCCATATAAGACTTGAGTTAAGAATTCATTAGAACTGGAGAGACTGGATGCCAGCTCTTACAAATGCAAAATTGATCTCAAGGGAATTGCAAGGTCACGTGGCAATCTGCAGACAGCTAGGAGTTGCTTTTTTTATATAAATGAACCAGGTTTAAAATCAGTTAACCCTTTAACTACATGAGAGGGATGCAGTTAATTCAAAGGCACTGTCTTTTAGCTATTTGTAGTAGTTAGCAACCAATTTGGTACTATTATTTCTCCTTCATGTTCAAATTCCCAGTAGAAAGTGAAAATGTTATTGCTAAAATTGTTTTCAAATTTATTGCAATTAAAAAATAAAAATAAAACAAATGTTCCTACTCTGACTGTAGCCACGTCCCACCAATAGAGCAGTGTGCATTGCCATAATTAGCCAGTGAGCAAAGTTGTCTTTAAAAAATTGAATTGCTGAATTGTGCACAAATATGTACTTTCTGTTACCTTTAATATTAAAGGGACACTAAACCCAAACATTTTCTTTCATGATTCAAGTAGAGAATACAATTTTAAACAACATTCCAATTTACTTGTATTATCTAATATTCAGTAGATATCCTTTGTTGAAGAAATAGTAATGCACATGTGTGAGCCAATCACACGAGGCATCTATATGCAGCAACCAATAAGCAGCTACTGAGCCTATCTAAATATGCTTTTCAGCAAAGTTTATCAAGAGAATTAAGCAAATAAGATAATATAAGTAAATTAGAAAGGTGTTTAAAATTGTATGCTCTTTCTAAATCATGAAAGAAAAAATTTGGGTTTTGTGTCCCTTTAATTTAAACATCTTAAAGGGACAATATGGTAAAAATTAGACTACAATGGATTGGATAAAGCATGACATTATAAATAACGTTCCAATGTACTTCTGTTATTAATTTTACTACGCTCTCTTTATATCCTTTGTTAAAGAGTAATCTTAGATGATTTATCTCTAGTCATCTAGCAGCAGTGTTTGCAACATTGTATCTATGTGTAACATTCCTATAAACAAACATTGCTGCCATACACCAAGATTACAAGTTGTGCGGTAAACCCGTTGCATACATACCGCGCAAAATAGGTTCGTACAGCTATTTCCATAACGCTGCTATTATAAGTCACCATAAAATTTTCTTTTGTCGTGCGGTATGGTGCGGTAAGCCGCATACTGCACAAAATCCAAGTTCCGACTTGGCGTGCTCGTGCACGTATTCCCCCATAGAGATCAAAGGAGAAAAAAAATGTAGGAAAAAAATGCATTTTCTCATTCCCCATTGAAGTCTATGGAGAAAATATAGTTTTACAAAAACCTAACAACCTAACATAAACCCCTAGTCTAATGACCCATAATCCACCACCCCCTACAACACCAACACTAAATAAACATATTAACCTCTAAACTGCCATCCCCCCACATCACAACTACTAAAAAAAAAAACTATTAACACCTATTGACCTAAACCACCATCCCCCCACATTGCCAACACTAATTAAAGCTATTAACCCCTAAACCGCCATCCCTCTACATCACTAACACAATTAAAGAGATTAACCCCTAAACTGCCGTCCCTCCACATCGCAACTACTAAAATAAACCTATTAACCCCCACAACGCAAAAAAAGTAACATTACAAAAAAAAAAAAATAGCTAAGATTAAAAAAACAATAACCTTACTGAATCATTAAAGTTTATTTTTGGCTTTACTGTCATTTTAAGCATAAATATTTATTATACAAACATCTAACATGATTACTTATTGTTCTTTCATATGTACAATAGAAAGTCATGTTTTTCTTTGCTTTTATTTTATTATGCGGTATATTTTTTATTTTGGAAAAACAAATTATTTCTGTGCTACAGTTGAGCTGTTATATTCCTTATTACCCAATGAGGTTGTATCTCACAGACCTGTTGTGAACAGGATAAAATTACTGTTAGTTTCAAAATCAAAGGGATATGAAACCAATTTGTTTATTCTTTCATGATTCAGATAGCGAATGCAATTTTAAACAACTTTCTAATTTACTTCTATTATCAATTTATTTTGTTCTCTTGGTATCTTTTGTTGAAAAGCAGGGACTTGTGCTTAGGAGCCTGCTCATTTCTGGAGCACTAAATGGCAGTAGTTTTGCAAGAATGTATCCATTTCCAAGAGTACTAGATGGCAGCACTAATTCCTGCTATGAAGTGCTCCAGACACCTAGCTATGTATCTCTTCAACAAAGAGTATAATGGGAACAAAGTTAATTTGATAATAGAAGTAAATTGGTAACTTTTTTAAAATAGTATATTCTGTCTGAATCACAAAATACAGTTTTTGGGTATCATATGCTTTTTTACATACATGATAAAAACTAGTTTACTTTAATATCTCTCTATACTTTATGCTGTGCTTGTGAACAAAGATTTCTCTTTCTATCATTTATGTGTTCTCACTCTACGTTATATAATTTACAGGCTGCAAGAGCTTTCTAGGAACCACAAGTCTCACTGAATAATGCCCCGTGGGATAACCTCCGCATCTGCTGCCCTTTTACTAAGGTTCTGATTCTTTGAGATGTGACAGAGGATACTGGATCTTGTCTTTGATTTGATTGACAGAGCAGACATAAGGCGGTATCAGAAACCAATTACTGGATCTCAGTGACTTTCTGTTCTGTTTACTTGACAACAACATCATTTTATATCTAAACCTGCTGTAACAAGGAATCTTAAGACATATTTGTTATATAATGAACACATCAGTTAGGATATACTGTTTAGTTGACTTTTCAATTTTATTTAAAAATAATTTCATATAAAAATATATTACCAACTATGCTAAGGTTATATAGCCCAAGTAGATTTTAAGAGCCTTACAAGTGGTGACATTAATATGTTATACCCAATTCTATTTGAGCACTGCATTATAGGGAATCATTTAAAATATTACATTTTAATTATTATTTAAAATTATACTTACACTATTCCTGCAGCCACCTGAGTTGGCCACTTCTGCTGTTGCTTTTTCAATGCAGTTTCAATGCAGCGATTGAACTTAGTGTCTAGGGCATTACAGTCTCTAATTGTCTGTATTGTCCACAGCCTTTTTATTTATTTTATAAGAGATACAAATGGAAATCAAATGAGGCTGCAGGAATAGGGTTAGTTTCATTTAAAAATATGCATAAATTACTCATACAAATTTTAAATCATTGATTGCCAACTTCCTAAAAAATTGAGGCCACAGACATTTTGTAGAAGCCTTACAAGCTACATATACAATGATGGTTATTATACACATGAATAATAACACATTTCCTAAAAATGTCAAGTGACAAGATTTATATTAAAGGGACACCTTAAGTCAAATTAACCTTTCATGATTCAAATAGATCATGCAATTTTAAACAACTTTCCAATTTACGCGCACAGTCTTTTATATGTATACTTTTTAATTCACCAGCTACTACTGAGCATGTGCAAGAATTCACAGCATATACGTATATGCATTTGTGATAGGCTGATGGCTTTCACATAATGCAGTGGGAGTGGAGATAGACATTACTCAAAGTTGTCATAAAAAAATCTACTAATCATTTGAAGTTCAGACTAAGTGCTATTGCATTGTCTTGTTATCATGCATTTGTTAATTATGCAAATCTACGGTATTTAGGGACACTGAACCCAATTTTTTCTTTTGTAATTCAGATAGAGCATGCAATTTTAAGCAACTTTATAATTTACTCCTATTATCAATATTCTTTGTTCTCTTGCTATCTTTATTTAAAAAAGAAGGCATCTAAGTTATTTTTTTTGTTCAGAATCTTGGACAGCAATTGTTTATTGGTGGGTGAATTTATCCACCAATCAGCAAGATCAACCCAGGTTGTTCACCAAAAATGGGCCGGCATCTAAACTTACATTCTTGCATTTCAAATAAAGTTACCAAGAAAATGAAGAAAATTTGATTATAGGAGTAAATTACAACATTGCTTAAAATTGCATGCTCTATCTGAATCACAAAAGAAAAAAATTGGATTCAGTGTCCCTTTAAGTTAGCCTGTCTTTGCTATTCCACCCTCCAAAGAGCTCTCTTGGATTGAGACCACCCACCAGAATCTCCAAAGCACATATTTGTAGTTTTGCTTTTTTCCTGGGGCCCCAAGAACTAGTTATGAGGGCCACATTTTGGCCAATGGGCTGCTGGTTAGTCATCCCTGTTTTAAATGAGTCTATGTAATGTTTTCTTTATAGGAACTTAGAAAGATGAGTATGAGTTCCAATATCTCTTTAAGCAACTTCCATAATACATTGTAACAAAAAGCTACTCAGTCATTATTTTAACTTTGAGTTTGCACAATTCACAAGTCCATGGTGCTAACCTTAGGGTCATTGGTGTATACACATTTACATGGCCTTGAACAACATTAAAGTAGGTACATTAGGCATAGTACCTATCAAAGGCCTGTAGTGCAATTATTGAAGACTAAATAAAAGTTTTTTAAAAATAATAAGAAATTAAGAAGATATTTCATTACCAACCATGCTAAGGCTATAAAGCCCCAGCATCGTTTGTTAAAGAGAGATTGAAGTAATGCATTATTTAATGCATCTCTTCCATTTCCCGCTGCATTATAGCAAGTTATATAAAGTATGAAATTGAGTTTATAAATATTTTAAATGACACTTACCCTATTCTTGCAGTCCCCAGCTGGCCAAAATCGCTTCTCGTTCTACATTCACTGGCTGTAAACTATATTCCCAAGTTGCCCCAGGGACACGGCTGGATTGGCCTACCAGGAGATTTCCCAATGGGCCACAGCACCTGGCGATGGCCAGCTACAATTTAAGAGGGTAGTGCTGCTGGTGAGGGGATATATCACCTCTCTTTTCTACTCTGAGCTAGTATTAAGGTCACAAACAATTTACTTTTATTTAGTCAAGTCACATTATTATACAGAATGAAACGTGTCTCCTCCAGATCACATTATGAAGTCATAGATGAAATTGTGTTGTAGACTGCCTATAAAACAACATTCATGGAAGTGTCACAGGCAACGAGCCAGCTTACTGGCACACTCAGTCCATGAACAAAATCCCAACAGGTCAGTCCACCCCAGCTGATTGCAGAATTCCAATCTCTTGATTCCACTAAAGTCATTGATAAGGTAGGAATTAATATGACCCTTTAAGGTGTCTCTTTTGAGGTATTTAAGAGTTGGATAACCCCCATTAAACCAGACATCTATGTCTTAGATTTTGTGGATATTGCCCAGCTGTTGAATTTATGTTGGCCATTACCTGGTATTAAGAGAATATAAATCTTCCAATTCCACTATTTAAAACTTTATGTTAAAACTTCATGTTTAGGTCAATATTTAAATTCCTACTTACAGGTTGTTATTTTTTTATTATTATTTGTGTATGTCCTGGTATGGGATATAATTTGTTTTCCTACACTTTTACTTTATATATTTAATGGATGAGTTACCCACATTTTAGATATGGCTATGGGACCATGTCTTTGCATTCTTTTGGGAATAACAGGAGGTCTACTTATATTTCTATTGACTCTCCATATGTAATATTTATCATTCTATGAATTTATTTATTTATTTATTTATTTATAGCCCATCTGTATTTTGGGACATGTTGGTTTTTGTAAAGCTACACCTACATCTTTCCTTAAAGTCAGGCAAATTAAACTATAGCTAGTTCCTGGCCCCCATGGCCCATTTTGTACTTCTAAAGTTACAATCTCTTCATTGTGAATATCATTTTGTGCTTTAAAGAAACATAATTGAACCTTTGCCAATTTATTTGAACCCTTGGTTAGCCATGATGTCTTATTACTGTCTCTTTCGTGATAAAGGACTAAGGTATAACTTTAAACAAACATATTTTTTATTATTTTCTGTTATCTCATCTTGAATGATAAATATAATCATTTGTAACTTTTCTCCTTTATAGTGTCTTAAAGAAAATTTATTTTGAAATCTTCATAGATTAACCTCTAATTATACACACAATGTATACTAGTAGCACATAAACACAAATTCACACACAAGATACTTATACTCTCACGCACTCTCTATCTCACACATGCTCATTCTCACACTAAGACAAACATACACACACATACTTTCTCACATACACACAGACACAAACACTGAAAGACAAACTCTCACACACTAACACACTCTTACACACACACACAAATACACTCACTTTCGCACATTAACTCACATACAGAAAGACACTGCCAAACACAAAGACACACACACTCTTACAAACAGAAACACAAAGAGACACACACGCAAGATAGAAATAACTGTAGACATGTGCAGTATTTTGTAAATGCACAATGTCCCTTTTTTTGACTGTTGCTGTTTCCCACTAAACCTGTATATTTGCATGTCTGGGTCTGACTCAGCTTCAAACCTGGACAAACCAATGGAAACCTGAACTTTCCTGGTCATTCCTGGACAGGTGGCAACCCTAATAGCAACTACGTCTCTAAGTCTGCTTCTATCCATTGGTGTAGGGGAAGGAATATTTATAACCTAAAAAGTTTGACATAAAATGTATTCCATAGGTTTAAACCATTATATTTTCAAATATTTTATTAATTAATTAATAAACCAATAAAGAATGATAATTACATTAAAAATATTACATTTATTGATAAACAAACTAAAACATTTTGTCTTTCCTTTAGAATAATTACTTTTACTTGCACACATTTTAAAATTTCAGCTATACAGTATAATATAAAAAAAAATGAAAATAAAGATGTGCCTGAAACACTATATTGAATGTCACTTTCTGTTGCCAAAACCTTAAAGGTAAAGTGAACATTTTTCCAATAAAAGAATGTTAAATATTCAGAAAGTTCTACAATCGTATAGGCCACAAATTGCCCATCTTCACTGTATAGTCAGGATACCTGACAATGCAGTGTTTGTGCAGTTAATTTTCCTTTTTAGTATATTGAATAGAAGATCCTATAGCTCACCTCCATTTTCTATTTACATTTACCAGGATCCTGATGAGCAGCACTGCAATGTACAATTATTTATATACATCTAGATTATGAGTTGTGCGTTCGGGTTTTAACACTGAAAAAATGGTCATTTCAGCATTGAAACAGCACTTAACATGTAAAAGAAGAGAAGGCGCACATGACTCAAGTGAAAAGCGTTATTAACAAGTCATTACACACGCAAAATAAATTGCACTTACTAGATGCAAAAATTAAAAGTGCATTCACAAGGAGCACTGTGTTCCTACAGCAATCTTGTCTCCCAAAACAGACTTAGTTGGTTCCCATCAGGCAGAGTTTCCGGATCCTATGCCTGGTTGCTGTTATGACTTGGGGGCACAAACAAGCTTGTAGGTCACTATTTTCTCCAAGTAGTATGCTGAAAGCCAAACGCGTTTCCCCCGGTCTTCGGCCGGGCTTCTTCAAGAGGCAAAGTATGTGTCGGATATCCCTGGCATTGCGCCTTTTGTATTTAAAGGTGTTGCAACCAATCTGTGCTGAGTAGGATGTAAAGGGCCCAATCAGAGTCAAGGGTGTGTTTAATCACCAGCCCTGATTGGAGGAATATACCATAGTTCAATTTTTGCAGTCGTTTGACATATCGCAATTTTGACACAGCATAATTGTAACACAATATAACTTGTTAAAAACGCATAATATAAAAGGCATATGTGCTGGGCTGATATATTGTGCTATTGTACTGTAACATTTGCTTAAGGAACTTTGACATATACATATGCTAAAAGATTATTATATACCTAACACCATTTTTAAAAGATAAACCGCATATAGAAAATGTGAAAAGCAATCATCACTTTATCTATAGGGCCAGTAATAATTATGAAGTCTGAACCAGTATACTCACACTAATAGAAATTTAAAGGACCCCATAACTCTCTAGTGTCCAATGATTTACGCATAATTAACAGATTACGTGACAGCATAAATTGCCGTTCATTTCATATTGTATTTATATGCCAGAATCCTTTAACTAAACAGAGAGCAAATGTGTTAAATTAATAAATAACTAACAGTGCTATGTTAGAAGGATTTTTTTGTATCTAAAATATAACATCTAAATATAAAATATATAGTTAAAAATTGAAAATTCATTAAAATATTAAAAAATTCAGTTAGTGCAAATGAGAAAAAATGGATGAATAATTACTCAACACAAGAATAATTGCAGAGAGCCTAGTGTTCATTATAAATTCACCCTGTTAATATTCGATCTTGTCTACTAATACACTACCTATAAATGAATTACCTATACATAAATTGATATATATTACTTCTATTCATTGTATTATATTTGACCTATTCCCTAACATATATACTACAAAATATTTATATAAAAATAAATAAAAAATGAATCTGTTTAAATATATCACAAATTAGTCAATAAAAATATAAACATATGAAGATTAAAAAACAGAAAAAGAAATTTAATTACATAAAAGCTGCTACATCTATATCTATATTTAAACCTAGAGGCTGTAATGTCTTAAGCTTATAAATCCACTTAGTCTCTAATTTTCTAAGTTCAAGTAGCCTATTAGGTTTTGTTTGAGGGACCCAATCAATAATTTGTATTTTTAAAGAACATGGGTTGCTACCATGACAATCAAGAAAATGTTTAGGAACACTATCGGTGAGATTACGAGTCTTGCGTTAGCCTTAAAAAGCAGCGTTGAGAGGTCCCAATGCTGCTTTTTTCCTAACGCTGGTATTACGAGTCTTGAAATGACAGGTGTACCGCTCACTTTTTTGGCCAGACTCGGTAATACCGCAAATCCACTTACGTAAATTGCGTATCCTATATTTTCAATGGGACTTGCAAAACGCCGGTATTACGAGCCTTCCAAAAAGTGAGCGGTACAGCCTCTCCTGACTGGTACTGCATTTAAAAGTCAGTAGTTAAGAGTTTTATGGGCTAACGCCGTAGCATAAAACTCTTAACTAAAGGGCTAAAAAGAACACTAACACCCATAAACTACCTATTAACCCCTAAACCACCTATTAACCCCTAAACCGAGCACCCCTCCCCACATCGCAAACAATAATAAAAAAAATTAACCCCTAATCTGCCGAACTGGACATCGCCGCCACTATAAAAATATATTAACCCCTAAACCGCCACCCTCCCGCATTGCAAACACTACTTAAATTTTATTAACCCCTAATCTGCCGTCCCTAACATCGCCAACACCTACCTACATTTATTAACCCCTAATCTTCCGCCCCAATGTCACCGCAACTATATTAAATGTATTAACCCCTAAACCTAAGTCTAACCCTAACCCTAACACCCCCTAACTTAAATATAATTTAAATAAATCTAAATAAAATAACTAACATTAATTAAATTATTCCTATTTAAAACTAAATACTTACCTGTAAAATAAACCCTAAGCTACCTACAATATAACCATTTTAGCTATCTTAGGATTTATTTTTATTTTACAGGCAACTTTGTATTTATTTTAACTAGGTAGAATAGTTATTAAATAGTTATTAACTATTTAATAACTACCTAGCTAAAATAAATACAAATTTACCTGCAAAATAAATCCTAACCTAAGCTACAATTACACCTAACAATACACTATAAATTACCTAAACAAAATACAATTAAATATAATTTTAAAAATTATCTAAAGTACGAAAAAAACAAAACACTAAATTACAGAAAATAATAAAATAATTACAACTTTTTTTAAACTAATTACACCTAATCTATTACCCCTAATAAAATAAAAAAGCCCCCCAAAATAATAAAAAGCCCTACCCTATACTAAATTACAAATAGCCCTTAAAAGGAGCTTTTGCAGGGCATTGCCCCAAAGTAATCCGCTCTATTACCTGTAAAAAATAATACAATACCCCCAACATTAAAACCCACCACCCACACACCCAACCCTATTCTAAAATCCACCCAATCCCCCCTTAATAAAACCTAACACTAACCCCTTGAAGATCACCCTACCTTGAGAAGTCTTCACCCAGCCGGGCCAAAGTCCTCAACGAAGCTGGGCGAAGTGGTCCTCCAGACGGGCAGAAGTCTTCATCGATGCCGGCCAGAAGAGGTCCTCCAGACGGGCAGAAGTCTTCATCCAGGCAGCATCTTCTATCGTCATCCATCTGGCGCGGAGCGGCTCCATCTTCAAGACATCCGACGCGGAGCATCCTCTTCCAACGAAGTCCAACTGAAGAATGAAGGTTCCTTTAAATGACGTCATCCAAGATGGCGTCCCTTCAATTCCGATTGGCTGATAGAATTCTTTCAGCCAATCGGAATTAAGGTAGAAAAAATCCTATTTTCTGATGCAATCAGCCAATAGGATTGAAGTTCAATCCTATTGGCTGATCCAATCAGCCAATAGGATTGTGCTTGCATTCTATTGGCTGATTGGATCAGCCAATAGAATGCGAGCTGAATTATATTGGCTGATTGCATCAGCCCATACATTTTTTTCTACCTTAATTCCGATTTTTTTTCGTACTTTAGATAATTTTTTTAATTGTATTTAATTGTATTTAGTTTAGGTAATTAATTTAATTATAGTGTAGTGTTAGGTGTAATTGTAACTTAGTTTAGGATTTATTTTACAGGTAAATTTGAATTTATTTTAACTAGGTAGCTATTAAATCATTAATAATTATTCTACCTAGTTAAAATAAATACAAAGTGGGGGGGGTGCCAAACGCTGTCTCCCAGCTCAGAGAGATCTACCAACTTGAAAAAGACTGTACCTGACTCATTTTAATCTGTCAATCAGACACCTCAAACACATGTGGATCCTTTTGAATTGACAGAAACTGAATCTATCTAATATGGAATAACTTATTTTAGGCCATCTAGGCCTGTCTACCACACAGTGATTATTATAGCCACCTTAGGAGGAACACCTCGACACCCCTGGACACGCTCCCACCAAGCACCCCTGCCACAGTGTTCACATCTCATCTATCATTCAGCATGTCTCAATCAGCAAGAGGGAAAAAGAACAAGCAGCATTTCCTACCAAAAAAAACTGTGATGGATCACTTCGGTCCCTCGGGAGGAATATCACAGTGTGACATGGAACCCCCAGACTCCCCCAGGTCTGACACCTCAGATCTTGCACTTGCGGCCATACAAAATATACAGCAAGCCCAACCTGAGGTAGCTACTCCCTCTTTCATTATGGACTCTCTAAAATCCCTGCTGGACAAACACCATGCCTCATTCACAGCCCAAATGGCAGCTTCCACAGCTGAACTCAAAAAAGAGATCTCATCTACTAATGAAAGAATAGATTCTCTAGAGAGAAGGCAGGAGGACGCTGCTGTTGAACATTCCAACTTACAATCCTACACGCAGCGCTTAGCAGACTATCTTGAAGTGGTTGACGACAAAATAGCTGATCTAGAAGACAGGTCTCGGCGGAATAACCTGAGGATCCGAGGTATCCCCGAGACTATCTCCCCAGCTGACCTACAACCATACCTGAAAGAACTGTTTCATGTGCTCGCTCCTCCCGCCACAGAATTAGAAGCCTTAATGGATCGGGCACATCGTGCACTTAAACCCAGGGGTCTCTCAGACGATCAACCTAGGGATACAATAGTACGACTCCATTATTTCACTTACAAAGAGAGAATCCAGAGAGCGCACTTCCAGAAACCACCCCTCCCAGAAAAATTCAAAAACCTACAGATCTTTCCTGACCTTTCAGTGAGAACTTTACAAAAAAGAAAGCCCTACGCTGAAATAACTTCCATCCTACGGAGAAACGAAATCAGGTACTGATGGGGCTATCCCATAAAGCTGTTAATCTTCTGAAACAATCAGTTATTCACTGTCCAAACTTCAACCAAGGGATACGAACTTCTAAAGATGTGGAACCTATACCCCCCCAAAAAAGACAAAGAAAAACCACAAGCTAGGCAATCCCAACTGAGTGCCTCAGCAGCAGAATGGACAGCCTCCAACAACCCCGCAGACCGACAGGGTGCCCTAGAGGCCTCCAGACCAAAGAATTTGTCAACTCCCTCTGCTCGTAGTCTTGGACCTCAGAAGCGACATGACACTCAAGAATGGTCCTCTCTTCCCCAAAGGCACAGATCTGGATCATCAAATTCCTAAAATCTGAAGTTGTGATGTTATCCTGTGGTCCCATTGATGAGAACGGCTCTTGAGGGACATTGTTTGTGTGCTAGCTAGAGGAAAGTGAGCCAATATCCTTCATACTCCTTGGCCCTGCCTGCTGATTCCTGTGACCCATGGACAATAAGTATCTTTCTTAGACTCTTATCTTTTATTAATAAAAATGTGTATTCAGGATACTTCTGCCACTGTGTATATGAATATGCTGAGATGCTCATACTACCCAACTACCATTTCTGTGTATAGGCTGTAATATTGTCTTAACTTTACAGTTAGCTCTAGTTTTGACCCTAATTGCCAACTATGTGATGATTACCTTGCTAGCCGGGGACGGGTTGGTCCGCAGGTTTTGAGTGCTCGGCGTGGGCCCAGCCGAAGCACGTAGCCTGCACATTAAACAAATGTGTCCTTGACTGATAGTACCTATTCAGAATTGCATATAGTATACATTGCAGAAAAATTAGACACGGTCGCCCTCAATGTTACTTATCAGATATACACATAGATTTCAAACACGACATTCTCTAGTGTTATGGGGAGCATAGCTAGAGAGATAGCTGGCTAGCGAGCGCAGTTAGCAACTTCTTCATTGACACCTCTGTCTAGTTAACTCAACAGGAGAACTATTACACCATAGATAGAAGCACAAAACACGACATAGCCAGCTGACACTCTCACACATCCCTAAATTAGCGATGTAGGCAAATTCATCATACTACAGAGCACAAGGTTTTTACAACGCAGCGTAGTAGCGATAGCTGCCTGACCCGCATCCAGAGCATACACATCTCTCAATGCTTGGCTAGTCAGAGTTAGCAGGTAGTCACCAAACCATTTCTCTGACAGCACATTCACGAACCCTAGTTTTAATTTTATGGGTCCACTGGGTGTTGTAAAGTTGATTCCCAGTTTTTTAAAATTATGATGCTATAATTGTTGTTATCGCTATAGTAGTTCCAAGTCTGAAATTACTGTTATCTGTTATGTTTTTTGTATGCTATATATTATCACTGTTGTACAATCTTAGCTAACATACATTCCTTTCATGCGACAGGCCGTAAGGCCGACGACCTCAGTTCTAACCCCCTTCACTTAAGTTTCACCTAATCTGTCATAGTGCGGCCGGCCTCCCCCCATATGGCCCGCTAGCAATAACAGTATTAAGAATTGTAATTTCCTTTAACAAGTCCCACCACCTCCTCCCCCCAGTAGTAGACCCCCACCCCCCAGTTTTTAAATGTGCCTCCCTCTCTAGGGAAGACGATTAATGCGGTTTATCTTGGCCATACCGCGATCTTTAATTTGTTTTTCACTCACCTTCATAACGACATAGTCTATTCTGAGCTATATTATTTGGAACTCACTCCAAACTATAGGAACAGCACTCTTAGGGTTTTCTCCCCCCCCATTTTTTTTTTCTTCTTCTTTCCTTCCTCTATCACCCCTTTACTTCCCCTTTCCCTCTCTCCTATTGTCTTTGCTGCTTCCCCGTCTCCCCCCCCCTCCTTACCCTCCCTTAACTTGTCTAAAAATGGCGCTAATCTGCTCCTCCCTTAACACCAGAGGGCTTAACTCTCCGGACAAGAGAAGCAGACTAATCTCTTATCTGACCCGTTTCAAAACTAAAATAGCCTTTCTACAGGAGACCCATTGGGTGGAGGGTTCCCCTATTTCTCTACATTGTAAACAGTACCGATAGTAGAGGCAGCTTCCTTCACGGGAAAATCCAGGGGGGTAGCAATCTTGATACACAAGTCCATACTCTTTGAAAAATAGCATCCTTTAAAGATGCAAAAGGGAGATTCTTGATACTAAACTGCAGACTAGATAATATTCCATATACTCTAGCTAATTAATATGGCCCAAACTCCTGTCAAACACGAGCCTTTAGAAGGTTTCTACGGCTGTTGACATCCCACAAAACACAGAATCTACTCCTGGCAGGGGATTTCAATATGTTACTTGACCCAGCATTAGACAGACGCTCCCCTAAGCTCAAGCTCTGCGATAAACAAACTGTCAGGACCGCAAAGCAATTTAGCAATCTTCTAGCCCAATATAACTTATTTGATGTCTGGCGCTCCCACCATCCCACCTCTAGGGACTACTCCTACTATTCTAGAGTGCATAACTCCTATACAAGGATTGACTATTTCTTCTGTGAGCCAAAACTGCTTGACCTGATCCAGACTGCACGTGGTCTGACCACTCCTCGGTTCAGCTTGCTCTGAATCACCCCACCGGTGCCCTATCTAGGCCCTCTTTGAAACTCCCAGAATATTTACTTTCCAGTCCAGATCAGGTTACACTCATTCAGAAAGAGATTTTAGAATATCTGAACATAAATGACAACGGCGCGGTCGATGACTTTTGTCTTTGGAGTTCCCTCAAGGCATACCTCAGAGGAGTGTTTATCAAGCTGACGTCAGAACATAGGAAGCGTTTGGGTAGTACACTTGCCCAACTCCACACCACCCTGAGGAGACTTACTCCTCTGCATAGGGAATCGTTAGACCCCCAGATTCTCATTCAATTTGAAGCCACCAGGGCACAAATCTCAGCCCTAGAGTTAAAAAGGCACCAAAATCAGGTACGTCTGTTTAAACAGACTTTCTATGCTAAGGGAAACAAAGCCGACAGGTTACTGGCCAACAAGCTCCGACAAAGGACCGCGGAGGCTCGTATTCCATACATTAAAACACTCCAAGGAACTGTCCGATTACCTGCAGACATAGGGAAGGCTTTTGCCTCTTACTATTCCACTCTGTATAACTTAGCAGAATCCCCAGCTCATCAGGTTCCTTCCACACAACACGTTCAGAATTTCCTGGACACCCTTTCCTTACCGACTCTCACTGCGGCCCAGATAGAATTACTTGAAGCCCCATTTAGTCCCAAAGAAGTCCTCCCGTCATCAAGTCTCTAAAACCGCATAAAGCCCCGGGACCAGATGGCTATGGCGCTCTGTTTTACAAAACGTTTTGCCTGCAGCTCGCCCCGCTTCTAACCAGAGTTTGTTCCCTAGCTAGTCAGTCAGGCACCCTGCCGCCAGAATTATTACAGGCGCTCATTGTGACCATACTGAAACCGGGTAAGACCCCTAATGTGTGCGAACACTTTCGGCCCATATCACTGATTAATGCTGACGTGAAGTTGATGGCGAAGCTTATGGCTTCCAGACTTAATCTTGTATTACCGTCATTGTTGGACGGTGACCAGGTGGGCTTCACTCCCGGCAGAGAGGGCCCGGATAATACCCGCCGAATCCTAAATATATACCTTGAAGCCAAAAGACGTAATCTTTCCTGCACAACTTTAGCCCTAGATGCCGAAAAGGCTTTTGATAGGGTAAATTGGACATACCTATTCGAAGTTCTAAAAAAGTTTGGATTCCCCCCTGGGTTTTGCTCTTCCGTCAAGGCCTTATACGCGGACCCCACGGCCTCGGTAAGGGGATTGGGGTTCTGCTCTTCACCTTTTCCCATCACAAATGGGACACGCCAGGGCTGCCCCCTCTCTCCGTTACTTTTCGCCTTAGTCATGGAGCCGCTGGCCGAGGCGATAAGAATTAGCCCCGACATTCGAGGCGTAGAGATTGAGGGTACCCTACAAAAAAACGCACTATTTGCGGATGATCTAACCATATTCCTGAGCGACCCCCTACACTCTCTCCCCAATCTTTTCAAACTATTAGATCGGTTCGGGCATATTAGCTATTACAAACTCAATGTTAACAAGATAGAGGCCTAGGTCATTAATGTACCAGGCGCGACACTCGCGGAACTCCAACAAAATTATTCTTTCAACTGGTCCCAGCATCGGATTAAGCATCTAGGGGTTTATCTATCTTGGAGCATCCCTACAATAATTGACTCTAACTTTTACCCCCTCCTGCAGCATTTTCAGTCTAGTATTGATAAATGGAGTGTTCCATGTATTTCATGGCTAGGACGCATAGCAGCATTTAAAATGCTCCTACTTCCCAAACTCACGTATCTATTCCGTTCGCTTCCTATCCCTGTCCCCAAGTCTTTAATTAGCAAATTCCAACAAATTTGCAACAAATATATCTGGAAAAATAAGCACCCTAGGGTGGCTACCAGAATATTGCAACAGCCATTCTTAAGTGGGGGTGCGGGCGCCCCCAACTTAATTCATTACCACGAAGCCTCGAGACTCTCCCATATTTTGGCATGGAACAGCATTGACAGTAAAAATAAGTGGCAAATCCTGGAACAGGCAGCGCTCCCCGGCCCCCTCATGCTCCGGGACCTGATCTGGTTGCCCAAACACATTAGGTCATACTACAAAATACAGAATGTGGTCATTATCCACGCCCTCCGTCTTTGGGACAGACTACGCTCACTCCCCCAGATAGCTCCCCACACCTCTCCCATCCACTCCCTGGCAGGCCTGCTAGTGGCCCTCAGGGATTCCAACCCTAGCCTATGGCAAGAGCACAGGATACTCCACGTGGCGGACCTATATCTCAATAATCAGTTTCTCTCTACTGAGCAGTTCACCAATACCTACAACCCGAACCAACTTCTCTTGTTTGAGTTCTGGAGGCTCAGGAGCCTTCTGAAATTTTGGGGATTTCTAAGCCAACCCCTTCGCGATCCCACTATGTGGGAAAAAAGATGGGCCAATAACGCGAAGATTCCCAGAGCCCTGTCGGTCTCCTACAGAGACTTAATGAACTCTCCCACCTACCATCGGTCAGCTTATGCTAGGGCCTGGGAACAAGCTTTCCAGTTTCAGGCAGAACAAGTCGACTGGGCCAGAGCAGTAACTATAACCAAACAGGCACTCCACTGCATCACCTTACTTGAATTATATCTCAAAGTTTGCACACAATGGCACCTCACACCTCTCAGGCTGTTTAAGATCTCCCAAATTAACTCCCCACTATGCTGGAGGCAATGTGGGATGGTGGGCTCGCCAGCCCACATCTGGTCGGAATGCCCAAAACTAGCCCTCTTCTGGAGTGCTTTCTCGCTCCAATGCAGAAATTTATTTCCTCACCTTAGGACCTCCCCACAAGTGGCTCTGCTGCACCTAAACATAGACACAGCTTCACCCTCAAAATCCTTACTTCTTGTCTACATCCTTATCTCAGCCAAATTGGCCATTGCGAGATTATGGAGACAAAAAACCCCACCCACCTATCTCGAGACAATGGAAGGCCCGATTTTCACTCAACACAATAAAATCTTCCTCCACTCAGAAATCTGGGAAACTTGGAGGCAGATGACCTGAACCCCTCGCTGAATAGTAAGCAGGATTGATAGATATATGAGCCAGTCATCCCCCCCTCCCCTTCCCATTTTCCCCCACCTAGGACCTCTTTCCCCCCTTTCCTCCTCCCTTTTCCTTTTTTTTTTTTTTTGTTGTTTGTTCTTCATTCTCCCCCACCCGTGGTGTTGTCCTTATTAGCCACACCCGACTGTGATTATGCTCTTTCCAACCTTGCACAATAAAATAGACATTTGAAACCCACCAATATCTTAGCATGTGCAAAGTCTATTACAAAAGACAAGATAAGAAAAAGAGAAAAGAAACCTAGCAAGAGAAGTTCAACTTTCATAAGGAGATTCAATGTTATTTTTTTGTTTACTTGTTTCAATTGTTCCCGCCATGCTATAACCAACTGTAACCTATGAAAAGCTCTGTAACCTGTTTTGCAATGGATTGTAATATGTTACTTTTCTGAACTTCAATAAAAATTATATTAAAAAAAAAAAATTAAAAAAAAATAAATACAAAGTTGCCTGTAAAATAAAAATAAATCCTAAGCTAGCTACAATGTAACTATAAACTATATTGTAGCTATCTTAGGGTTCATTTTATAGGTAAGTATTTAGTTTTAAATAGGAATAATGTAGTTAATGATAGTAATTTTATTTAGATTTATTTAAATTATATTTAAGTTAGGGGGGTGTTAGGGTTAGACTTAGGTTTAGGGGTTAATAACTTTAATATAGTGGCGACGACTTTGTGGGCGGCAGATTAGGGGTTAATAAGTGTAGGTAGGTTGCGGCGACATTGGGGGTTAATAAATATAATGTAGGTGGCGGCGGTGTCCGAAGCGGCAGATTAGGGGTTAAAAATGTTATGCAGGTGTCGGCGATGTTGGGGGCGGCAGATTAGGGGTTAATAAGTGTAAGATTAGGGGTGTTTAGACTCGGGGTTCATGTTAGGGTGTTAGTTATAGACATAAAATGTGTTTCCCCATAGGAATCAATGGGGCTGCATTAGGAGCTTTACGCTGCTTTTTTGAAGGTGTTAGGTTTATTTTCAGCCGGCTCTGCCCCATTAATTCCTATGGGGAAACCGTGCACGAGCACGTTTTACCTGCTTACCGCTAACGTAAGCAGCGCTGGTATTGAGGTGAGATGTGGAGCTAAATTTTGCTCTACGCTCACTTTTTTGCGGCTAATGCCGGTTTTCTAAAGAGCCATAATACCAGCGTTGTCTGTAGGTGAGTGGTGAGGGAAAACTGCCTGTTAGCACTGCACAGCCTTACCGACATAACTCGTAATCTAGGCGTATGTTTGGTTAGTTTTTCTTTAATATTATAAATATGTTCATTCATTCTACGCCTAGCTTTCCTTTTGGTGCGGCCAACATATAATAGGCCACACCCACATTCCAATAAATACACAATGTATATTGAATCACAATTGCTTTTAAATGTGATATTAAATGTTTCTGTGGATTCACTATTATGGAAAGTGGGCAATTTATTTATATGTTTGCACATATTACACCTAGTCTTGCCACATCTCATAGTACCTTTCCATGCTTTAAGTCAGTTGGTGTCTTCTGAATCATTGTTTTTCCCTTTTCTGTATGGTTTAATTTTACTTGGGGCCAATATATTTCTTAAACTTTTGACTTTCTTATAGGTAATATGGTAGGTTTGATATCTATATGAGGTCCTAACAGGGGATCTGATCTTAACAGAGGCCAATGTTTTTTTAAGATGCTTTCTAATTTTTTAGAACCTTCATTGAAGGTGGTAGTAAATCTTATAGGGTTACTCTTATTTAATTGCGATTTTATTAATTCATTATGTATACTCGTCCCTAATGGTGGATATTCTTTCTGTTTACTAAAGAAGGATTTCCTATCTCTAGATTGTGCTTTGGATCTAGCTTCTTGTAAGACTTCTTTGCTATAGCCCTTATCTAAAAATTTATTTTCAAGAATATTGGCTTCAGTTTCGTAATCTAATGTGTGGGTACAGTTTCTTTTTTATACGCAAAAACTGGCTATATGGAACATTATTCAGCCAGCTTTTTTTGTGTGCACTTTTAGCCTGTATAAAGTTATTTTGATCTGTGCTTTTTCTAAAATTCTTAACAGCTACTTTGACTTGATTATCCTTAAAAAGTATCAAATCTAAAAATTCAATTTGTTCCTTTGAACACGATTTAGTAAAGGATAAATTAAAATTATTATTATTCATGTGATTCATAAACCCATTTATTTCTTCGAAGTCTCCCTTCCATAAGATAATAATATCGTCAATATACCTGGCATATGTTAAAATATTGTTCATATATGGATTGTTGTTCCAAATATACTCATTTTCGAATGCATTAACATAAAGATTTGCATATGATGGGGCAAAAGTTGTCCCCATTGCTGTTCCCCTTGTTTGCACATAAAACTTATTCTGAAAAATAAAATAATTGTGATGTAAAATAAAACCAATACTATTGATTAAAAATTGTATATGGCTAGTGGGGATAGACCAATTAGACAGCTCATTTTAATTTTCTGAATTCCATTGTCATGGAGAATGCATGTATAGAATGCTGCAACATCGCACGTGAGCCAGATCATATCATCATCCCAGGTTAACCCTTCAAACTTAGCAATTACCTCTGTTGTATCTTTGAGGTAGGCTTTTGTAGATTTAACTAAAGGTTGAAGATAAAAATCTACATATTTTTATAGACTATCTGTAATTGACCCAATGCCAGATATTATTGGCCTACCTGGGGGATTTAGACGGTTCTTGTGAACCTTAGGTAAATGATATATAATTGGAATATTTGGCTGAGGAGTAAAAATATATTTATACTAATTTTCATTAAGAATACCTTCTGCCCTTGCTTTATTTAATAGTATATTTAGTTCCTTATTATATATTTCTGTAGGATCTTTTGGAATAAATTTATATGTTTTTGTATCACTTAAAAGGTTAAATGCCTCTTTGAGGTAATCCGCTCTTTTTTTAATTACTATGCCCCCGCCTTTATCGGTGGGGTGTATGATGATTTCCTCATTGTTAACCAGTTTTTTAAGGGACCTTCTTTCTAATATGGATAAATTATCATTATGTTTATTTAAAAATTAATTTTCTTTAGCAAATTGTTCCTCAATATCTTTGAGGACTAATTTATTAAATATTGATATCTGTTCACCCTGGGAACCTACAGGGTTAAATGTAGATTTTGCTTTTTGTGTTGTATTTCTGGTTCCATAAAATGTTGAGATAAATTTAATGTATCTATATATTCATTTATGGTTTCTTCTGTTGGGGTTTCTTCCCTCAATTGATTTGACTGGACATTATTTTCTAGATCCTTTAGGATCTCTAGTTTACCCAAATCACCTGACTCCAAATGGTATTGATTAAAATTAACCCTATTTATTGTTTTTTTTAAAAAATATCTCTTTAATGTGAGTTTTCTAACATATTTGTGTACATCTACAAACATATCAAATTTATTGATATATTAATTTAGATTCTAATGATATCAATCTTCTTCAGAAGGGTCTTAATTTTGCGCCAAAATCAAGACCCTTCTGAAGAAGATTGATATCATTAGAATCTAAATTAATTTCAGCTAAATTAAAAATATCCCTTTTAGCTGCGCCTAGTCTTTTCTTATTCTCCCTGCTTGCCTCTATGTGTTTTCCTGCTTTATTTCCTCTTCTTCTCTTTCTAGAGACCTTTTTTTCTTTGTCTTGTTCTGTCTTGTTGTAAGGGATTTGGATTTTTTTATTTGTTCTGACCCTAAAAAATGTTGAGTCTCTTATGTTCCTTTTGGTTTAGACCCTCTTGTTTCCCAATTGGGGAAATTTTGTTCATTTGAGTTATGTGTCAATGTTTCATATTTATTGCTAGTAGTGAAGAGTGAGGGGTGTTAACGATTTATATAATCGTTTTCTCTAAAACTATCTCTCCTTCTCCATTGTAATTGTTGTTTTTAAAAATGATGTTTATTATACGGCGTATGATGTTGATTAGTGAAATTTTGTCTATTCTGCGGAATGTAATCCTTGTCATTCTTGGTACTCTGTTTCGTGTGAGTAATATAATTATTATTACTGTGATTGTGATTGCTATTTCTAAACTTAAGATGATTCCCTCCTTGATGGTTATGATACAAATTCTGATGAGAATGAGGATTTATTTTATTTGTTTTATGGTGTTGCATAGAATTATTTCTAAAGGGGACCCTGGGTGTAACAAATTTTTTGTCTGCCTTTTGTTTATTGCTATTAATTAAAACATCATCTACATGATTTTGACTGGATTCCTGTTCCTTATGATCTTTCTTAAAAGTATATACCTTGTTGTTTTTAAAGTCTTCAATATCTCTTCTAAGTTTTTTCTGTTTATTACTTTGAAGTTCTCAGTCAAGTTGACTAACTCTAAATTGAATACTTTTATTTCGATTCACCCAATTTTCTATATTCTTATAAGGTTGAATTTGATTAACAATTTCGTCAAGTTCAATTTTCTGATTATTTAATCTATTTTCCCTATACTTTATTAGGATTTTAATAAATTTATTTGAACATTCATGTGCTGCTGTTTCGCCACTGAGTGGTGAACTCCACTTTGTCTAAATCAAAGGTGGGCTGTTTAAATACCCTAAGACCCCTGGGAACTACTTTATGTGTTAGGTAATTTTTTTTATATTACACTTTTATTGAGGTTTAATACATTAGATGATACATAAACAAGGCAAAACAAACAAAAAAAGATAGAAGAAAAGCAAAACGTCATAGACATGGCAATAACATTCTTGATACAAATCACTTCTGTCTATTACATCATAGAAGAAATAACTTAACGTACCACATTATGTAAGTAATAATTCATAGTGCCATGTCATTCATGGCAGCAGCAATCTTAAAGAAAATGAAGGACATAAACTTTACGTACCATATTATGTAAGTAGTAGCTCTGATTGCCATGTTACATTAATTATGTTTAGCACATATAATTCATGTGAAGCCTCTTTTTTGTTTTCTTCCCTCCCCTCTCCCCCCCCCTCTGATTATCCTCCCCCTCCTCTCCCCCTACAAAAAAAAAAAAAAAAAAGGAGAAAAAAAAAATAATAAAAAAAAAAAAAATTTTGAATTTAGTCCATGCCCCCCCCGACTCCGACCCCCAGCCCTGTCTCCTACCACAGGTTAAGCAAGACCATTTCTGAGTTCCTAAATGGAAAAATTATCATTTCTATTTCATCAGTTGAATAACCTTTAATAAAGGCTGACCATTTGAGGAAGAATTTTTTTATGTCCTCTTCGTTATCTATATTGGTATCCCTTTGCTCAATCATGCATTGTTTCTTCAAACAATTTTTTTCCTCAAGGATTGAGGGAGTCTTTGAGCCTTTCCAATGCTTAAGAATCAAATATCTAGCTGCTATAATTGTGAGAATAGTCAATTTTTCCTGAGGTTGTTGCCGTGCTTCCAGTTGGATGCAAAAAATAATCTGTGTCAGGGTGAGTTCCAAAGGAGCAGCCATTAAGTTTTTGTTAAGCCAAAATTCGACTTTATGCCAAAATTGGCGTATCTTTGGGCAATTCCATAGCATATGGACTAGGTCTGCCGCGACAAGGGAACATTTCGGGCAAGCCCTAAATTCTAAATTATGTATTTTGTAACCTAAAGCTGGGGTAAAATATGTTCTATGTAAGATTTTAAGGTGAGCTTCCCTCCACGTGGCTGAGAGCGTAGCCCATGAAACTCGGTCTATTGACCTCTGTACACTATTTGATTCTATCAATTCTGAGGGAATTAACCTGGACCATGTCTTTGCTATATGTTCCAATAGGGGAGTTCCTTTATTGGCGTTAAGAAGTGTATAGCAGGGAGTAATCGACATGCGTCCAGCCTTTATCAGAGTCAGCCAATTCTCCAGTTTTCCCAGGGTCCATGACCACTCAGTGTTCCTAGTAATCTTTGATCCATAATGTCTAAGTTGCAAATATGCAAAAAATTCTTTATGTGATAGGTTAAATTCATTTTTCAGATGTTCAAATGTTTTTATAACATTTGAATCGTTTTCAAAAATTTGCTTAATGTTTACCAGTCCTAGTTGGGACCATCTATCGAATATGGCCATTTCCATGCCAGGCTGGAATCTTGGGTTTCCTTTTTTTTTTTTTTTTTTTTTTTTGATAAACAAGACATACACGGCATAAATCAAATGCGTACACAATATATCCAGGCTATTACAGTATTATGCTTCATCACAATAGACCATTGGATAAACTGTTTAAAGGTGTGAGGCATGCTTATGAACAGTCATATCAGGATTTGAAGACACCTATTAATTGCAGCGTATGCCATAATTAATCCCATTTTTCTCATTATGTAGACCACTCTTGGGTCTCTGGCGGATATATATATGAACAATAATGGGAATATATAACGGTAAGGGGGAGAACTAGGGAAGATGAAAACAAACAGTTTGAGCATTTTTAGGGTAGAGAATGAATTCCAATTTTCTATTTATATAGACCACTCTTGGGTCTGTGACAGATAAACATTTGAGGAGTATTGGAAATTTATAGAAGTAAGGGGGGAAACAAGGGACAGGGAATATCTTGGACCACTCTTGGATCCGTACATTCAATGCATAGAAAATATGTAGGGATAAATAAGTACAAACAAAACCCATATATAACTATTAAAAAAACACAAAACTGCAATAGAAGGTAATCAGCCTCAGATGATATATTAACTTGGCTAGAGATGTATTCGCTAGGACCTCTTAGGGAAATTATCATGGGGGACTGTAGGGGGCTTATGCCATTGATAGGGAGCAATTTTATAAACTGGGAACCTGTGTGGGGAGGATTATATCCTGCGGCTACACCTTCTCATACTCTGCGTTGAACATGCCCTATAACAATCGATAAGCAGAATGCAAAGCTGTCTATGAGGGAGGGGGGGGGGGTCAGGGCTCTAAATATAGTTGGGCTTTACTGTTAAAGCATATAACATCTTGGGCTCCACCTGTATGTCTGTTTGAGTCGCTATTCAATAATTATATAATGGAGCTGGCCGTCTCCCCATATTGCACAAACATCCCCAGTGTCATGGTGTGGTGACAGTAACATCAAGTTATGATCCCCTATATTATGGCAAGAAAAGAAAAAAATTCTCTTGGCGGTGCCCACATAATACATATAAGCTCGCACGGAATCATCCCCCAACCCACCAACCCCACAGTGTGACAAATAATAAACAGTTAACGGAACTTTTGAACAGAGCTTATACTCGATGCCACTGCTTTAAACAGCATAACAAACTGGCATCTGTCATACCGCAGTCCTTTCAACCAGTGTCAAACCATAAGCGTGTCCTTTTCAGCATCGCCACATAGCAGGTACCGTGCCGTTCTCTTTTATGGCTGGAACGTTGTCTTCCAGGTAAACTAATAAATAGTCCGCTGATTATCAATCTCCCGTCTTGTGGTTTTATATCCCCTCTGCTCGCTTGGACTGCAGAGCATAGTAATGTCCATGCTTTAGTGTCCACAGTGGTGTGCCGTGAGAAGGTGCGGTTCCCCAGGATAGACATTAAGGCCGCCCGGAGTTGTAGTGGGTCCCCCGTATATGACAGGGTAGTGAGCAGGCGGACCGAATCATCTAGTTGTTGATGTAGTGGGTCAGGCTGAAATCCGTGCGGGGTGTATTTGTCACTCAGGAGTGGCTCACAATCTTTAGACTTGGTTGGCGGTGTGTGTGTGCAGGAAGCCATCTCGCTTAGGGATGCTTGCAGGGAGCAATGTTCCCCAATGAACAGATCTCTACCATTTTCTTTGTGACAGCCATGTTGTGGGTTTTCGTCACTATTTGCTGCGACTATGTAGGGATGTTGTTTTATGTTCAGCTCTGTAGATATAGAAGTAGGCACCCCAGCCTGATGCCCTGTAACCTCCTCTGTCTCTTGTAATCTGTGTATTAGGTAGTTGTAAGGTGCAGACTCCATGAGCCGGCGCATGAGGGATGCAAGTTTCATC
This sequence comes from Bombina bombina, assembly GCF_027579735.1. NCBI lineage: Eukaryota > Metazoa > Chordata > Amphibia > Anura > Bombinatoridae > Bombina > Bombina bombina. The sequence goes on along the minus strand of NC_069505.1, from coordinate 147,795,908 downwards.
GGTATGCCCTCCAAGAGCTCTAGGTTGCCTTCCCCCGACATGAGTTATTTCTTTGCCCTTCTGGAGGTCCCGGCAGAGTAGAAGTTTACTTAGTTTGTCAATGTACAGTCCAGTATTATGGGTTGTAGAGACTCAGTAAGTCTGATTGTTCAGACAGCACTGATCACCCGGCTCTACCCGGGGGGAGGTGATTGTCTAGGAAAAGAAGGCCGCCGCCAACATAGGCCCTTAAACTCCGATCTGGGCTTCCAGTATCATACAAACAACAAAAAGTAGAAAAATATGGTGCCACAATAGCCAGCACTGTGAAATATTTAGATGATATGTTCCACCCCTTCTGTTTAAGGATAATAATCGGCGGATTATTAAAATTCCTCTGGACCCCACAGAAAATGCGTCCTGTCCAGGACACAGCACGGACACGCCCCCCCTTGGGTTTCCTTTTATTAGTAAGTATTGAGACACACTGCAATCTAATCTAAGGATGTTCCCTATTTTCCACCAGGCTTTAATCGGGTTCAAAATACTTTTAAGCTTTTTGATTTCAGGAGGTAGCAATTTAGGTGCGCAATGTACTAGACCAGTAAGAAGGTATGGGTGACATATATTTGCTTCTAATAAAATGTTTGTGACGTAATCTTTAAGAAGAATCCAATCTGTCACTGTTCTTGCAAGAAAAGCCATGTTATATTGCCTGATGTCTGGCAAGGCTAGACCCCCATATTCCTTTGCCAAAGTTAATTTTGTTAAGGAGATTCTCGCCTTTTTCCCCTGCCAGAGGAATTTCCCAACTGCCCTATTAAGCAACCTAATGTCTTTTCCATATAATATTAATGGGGTATTTTGTAATATATATAGGAGTTTCGGGAGAAGAATCATTTTGTATAGGGCAATTCTCCCAGATAATGAGATGGGTAAACTTTGCCAGGATTTCAGCCTCTCACAGATCATTGTTAATATGGGTGTTATATTAACTTTGTACAACTCAGAAAAGTTTACTGGTATCATAATACCCAAATATTTGAATGATTAAGAGACCTCTTTAAATGGGCTGTCTTTAATTGAATCCCTATTTTTATTTAGCCAGAATAGTTCGGATTTGGAAGTATTAACCATATACCCAGAGAAAGAGCCAAATTGTTGAATGATGCTGAGCAGTTTGGGTATGTTCGACTTTGAATTTGAGATATAAAGAAGGATATCATCCGCGTATAACGCAGCCTTCATTATATGTTCGCCCATATTAATGCCCTCAATACTTTGTCGGATCTTTATGGCAAGGGGCTCTATTGCAATATCAAAGAGAAGGGGGGACAGAGGACACCCCTGTCTTGTTCCCCTTTCAATTATGATATCTGAGGATAATGAATTGTTAACTATAAGTCTGGTAGATGGACATGTATACAGGTTATAGATAAAGTTGACAAAGTTATCTCTAAACCCAAATTTGGTTAATGAGGTAAACAGATGACCAAAATAGACGGAGTCAAACGCCTTAGCCGCGTCAATGGCGACTATTGCTTGGTCCATTTTGCCCTCTGTCCCTCTCTCTCTGGTTTGGAAGAATTCTGTCATCAGAAGAACCTCCCTAATTTTGGAGGTTGAGTTACGACCATGGATAAACCCTGCTTGGTCCTTGTGAATGATATGTGAAAGGCTATCTTGAAGCCTACGTGCCAAGATTGAGGCAAGGATCTTATAGTCCGAGTTCAAGAGGGCTATCGGTCGGTAAGATTCCTTGTGACTAGGATCCTTGCCTCCGTTTGCGAGCAGAGTTGTGAAGGAGGCCGAAAAACCAGCTGGTATGACGTTGCCATCAATAAAAAATTCATTAAATGTTTTAGATAGATACGGAACTATATCTGAGATCAAAATCTTATAGACTTCGTTAGGGAGACCATCTGGGCCTGCTGCTTTATTCGCTGGTGACTCAAAAATCGTTTTGCTAACCTCTTCATTGGAGATTGGACTATTAATAATAGAGTTCATTTCTGCTGTGATTGAAGGACAATTTACCTGACCCCAAAATTGCTCAGACTGAGTTTTATCTGCGGTTTTTGCAGAGTACAGATCTCTATAATACTCTGTAAAGGCCTCTAAGATGTCTTCTGTGTTTACCAATTGATTCCCTTGATGAAGGATTTTTTCAATCATGGGGGGCTTATTGTCACCTTTAATTAACTTAGCTAATAATTTGCCCGATTTATTGCCAAACCGGTAAAGCTTGGCTTGAAACCTCAGTTCTTTCTGTGTTTCCACTAATAATGCCATAGCATCTTTTTCGCTCTTGGCTTTTATGTATTTAGCCCAATAGAAAGGTGTGTTTTGCAACAAGTATCGGTTATAGGCATTCGTCACAGAGCTAATGACCTCTTTCTCTCTCTTTTTCAACTTTTTAGATATCATAGCGGCGTAAGCCGTTATTTCCCCTCTGAGGACTGCTTTCGCAGCTCCCCAGAATATTTCCGGACGGTCAGCAAATTCGGAGTTAAAATAAAGGTATTCCTTAAATTTATTAATCAAGTGATTCTTGAATTTAGAATCATTCACCAAATAGTATGGGAATCTAAATCTTGTAGAAGAGTTTGTAAACCGATTTAACTGTAGTTCTAAGAAAATAGGAGAGTGATCTGATAGGGTTACAGGAGTTATTCCTGCAGTAGTTTTCATTGTGCATAATCTGTCATCAATTAGAAACAAATCTATTCGGGATAGAGTTTTATGAGCCTTTGAAAGGCAGGTGTATTCTCTTACATCAGGATTTTGAATCCTCCAGATGTCTTTAACAGCTAAATTCTGGGTTAAAGTTTTAAATATTTTTGCTTCAAGACTGTCTCTTTTTTGTTTTACTTGTTTGTTAGTCTGCCGAAGTCTGTCTAGAGGGGATTGCGGCGCCATATTGAAATCGCCACCCAATACCACGTAGCCTTCTGAATAGGTTATTATTTTAGATTGCAGCATGTCCCAAAACTCATAATCCAACATATTAGGTGCATATATATTGCAGAGAGTAAACAGTTGATCTTGGATTTTAATTTTCATCATCACAAACCTCCCCTCAGAGTCCCTTTCAGAGTGGATTAACTCATATTCTAGTCTTTTGCCAATTAATATGGCTACCCCTCTTTTCCTTCCTAAACTGGGAGAAGCAACAACCTCTTTAACCCAAGAGCCTTTCATTTTTTTAATTTCGTCTATATCTAGGTGTGTTTCTTGCAGGAATGCAAGGTCTGCCTGCATTTTTCTCAAATGGGAGACAATTGCCTTCCTTTTGATGGGAGTCGATATACCACCAATATTCCATGATATAAGTTTAACTTTATCTGGTTTTTTAGTCATCTATTAACCTATATAAGGCAATTATGGCAGAAGACAGAAATGAGGGCGGGAACAGGAGGGGGACAAGAGACAAGAAAAAAAAAAAAAAAAAAGAGAAAAAAAAAAAAAAACCCAAGGAAAAAAGATGGGAAGGCAGGGGGGGGGGGGAATGGGAATCTCTATCCCACAGTGTCTCAATTCGATACTCAGCAGGGGAGCCTCCCCCCCTGAGTGTTGGCCCAGTAATTGTCCTATTCTGAAGTTTACTTTTTCTTGACAAAACATACCTGCTCTACAAGGGTCGGGTACCCAATTTTTAACTATTTTTAACTATCTACCTGCAGCTGTTTGTAGTGTGAGTTCAGTTTCAGACAAGAATTTTTGAGCTTCACAAGCATTATCAAAGAAGTATATTTTGTCCCCGACAGTTATTTTAAGTTTATGTGGATATAATAGTATCGCCTTGTAACCTTCTTGTATCAGTTTTGTACATATTGGCGCCAATTCTCTCCTTCTTAAAGCTGTCTCAGCAGAGAAGTCTTGGAACAAGAGAATTTTGGCGCCGTCTAAACTGATTGGTTGTTTCTTCTTAAATTGTTGAAGTATGTTAATTTTGTCAAGATAGTTTAAGAAGCGCACTATTACAGGTCTGGGTCTATTGTTTATTTTATTAACAATCGGTGGTGGGCCTATTCTATGAGCCCTTTCTATTATTATGTGAGAAGTGGACATTTCTAACATTTGTACAAGGGTCTCAGAAACAAACAGGGAGAGATCTTCATATTTTTTGCCCTCAGGTATACCTATGATCCTTATATTATTCCTTCGTGATCTATTTTCAAGGTCTTCCATTTTTTACATTAATTTTTGAATCTTAGAATTAGTTTCCTTAAGGCTAGAGCTATGTGTAAGGGTAAGATCTTCTAGGTCAGAGACCCTCTGTTCTGCTTCCTGTAATCTATTTGAAAATTGCCTAATCTCCTGGGAAAGTTGTGCTATGTCTTGTTTTATTTCAGATCTTAAGGATTCAAATTTGGGAGTTAATGCTTCAGAGATATTACAAACCAGGTTTTGGACGTTTAAGGTCTCAGTGGCAGGATTGGTAGTGAGTGTGGTAATATCTACTACGTTTTCTGGGACTCCTTTTGATTTTTTGTCTTTGTGCCTACCTGCCATGCTTGGAGAAGAAGTTCTGGGAGAGGTGTTTAGAAATCTGTCCATAGGACAGGTGTCGACTGCGGGAAGTGATGTGGGTGATTGGATAGATGGGAGCTTGTATGTTATTAATCTGGAAAATCAGGATTTAGGGAACGGGATTGAGTGAATATCAAGAATGTGAGGAGGTGTTGTGAGGGTGGAGTGTTGTGAAGGTGATAAGAGGGAGAGAGGGAGGGAAAGGAGAGGGAAGAAGGTGAGTGCCGGTGTACGTGGGAAAAAAAAAAAAAAAATTCTATATGTTGGCCTAAGTGGACCAGGTGAACGTTGAATTATTTATAAGTGCAAGGGAGTGTGAAAGTGGATTAACACAAGTGATAGGGTGAAAGAGGACACCAAAGCTTCAATAAGTGAAAGTGGTCCACAAGGGACGTGAAGTGTTTAAGGTGATTTAATGCAACTTATTCAAGCAAGCAATGACAGGATTAGATCGAACCAACCTGGTTCTTCTCTTCCTCTTCTCTAAAATGAATAATGATTCTCTGATTGGACCGACTGCACTATGTCTGGTCTGCTAATCTAAATTTATAAGACTAGTTACCATCTCCTTGAAGCTAAGCCTCCGGCCAAATCTAAAGAAGCTCCTATATCGATTAAGAGTAGCTACTATATGAGTGAGGTTAATATTTTAAATGACTTAATGGAGAACCCTTTAAGCACTCTAATTCAAGAGCTACAGTAAATAGCGACCTTTTACTAAATATACATGGGACAATCAGTTCCAGAAAATAAATGTCACATATACACTTTGTTAGTTAGTCAGGCACCTCTACCCAGGGCTAAAAAAAACTGTTAGAGTTCTCGCCTGTCCAATTCAAGCACGATGAAGGTATCCCTAAAATTAAGTTTATAAGTTAATGAGGCACACTTTATAACATAAATTATCTAATGCCCTAGAGGTGATTTTTACCTATGGGTGAGAACGAGTTAATTTAGATGGCAGTATTAGTGTCTCATGTATACATACACGAAATTACATAATAAATCAGAAAGACCAAATAACAGCATATAGCAAATAAGCTTAACAGCCCATGCAAGGATTCCCTATATCCTGAATTGGTCTTCCCTATCCTGTCTTGTTTGCAGGAAAGGGAAGTCAATTCTATATGTGGAGCAAAAAAGGGGGAAAAAAAAAGAAGCAGAAAGCAGTTAAATTTTCAGATAAATAAGGCAGAAAAATAATATCATATAATAACATGCATATGTTTAGTTCACTGATTTCTAGTTCTCTCTGAGAGAAAAAGTAAAATTAAGCTGCAGTTACTGTTTACATTTAGGCCATTAGCTTTTAATATGCCTTTTGTGTGGAAAGAAAAAAAAAATGCAAGCAGTAGAATGTTAGTATGCTGGGGTAGATAGGGTATATTCCCCTAATATCTGAAGTCTCTTTTCTTTTTAAACCATGCAATATATGGAGGGAGAATGAGCCAAGCAGACAAAAGCAAATAAAGGAGTTAGTGGCTCATGCAGCTGACAAAGTACATACAGTTCCCCCTTAGTTCGACTGGCTTCCTTGTGAATATATAGGTGGAATAAAG